>NC_039252.1:15210193-15510193 GCF_003368295.1 Carassius auratus
TTAAAAAAGTAAACAGCTTAAATAATTTGTGGATTAATGCTTATTGGAGACATGAATCGTTTCAAACGATTCAGTTCGATTTGATGAACTGGTTCAAGAAGATCCGGTTACATCGAGTGATTTGTTTGCGAACCAGATATCACTACACTGCAGTGAACGCGCTCACAACAGACCCGGAAGACAATGGTGAATAAAGTCATAGTTGATGCTATTTTTGGACCAAAATGTATTTTTGATGCTTCAAAAAATTCAAACTGGCCCTCTGATGTCACATGGACTACTTTGAAGATGTTTTTATTACCTTTCTTGACATGGACAGTATACCGTACACACATTTTCAATGGAGGGACAGAAAGCTCTCGGACTAAATCTAAAATATCTTAAACTGTGTTCCGATGATGAACGGAGGTCTTACGGGTTTGGAACGACATGAGCTATTAATGACATAATTTTCTTTTTTGGGTGAACTATCCCTTTTCATTGCACACTGATCCAGATATTTTGGTCCAAAATTTTGTGTCAATGACGTTGACACACTGCCTCTGAAACTTTCATCCATCAATAAAAACAAAAATTCAGATTAGGTTTGATTTTCTGCGTTTTCATATTCATAGCATTTTGATTGGAAAGGATGATGAATACGAAAAAACGCATACGAAAACAACCATAGGCCCTTTCCACACAAACTTTCAAAACCACAGCCTTTTCTATGCGGTTTGGTCATTCGTCCACACACAAACACAGCACCAGGATGCTGAAATTTCTTTGAAAACTCTCTTGATTTTCAAAAACAAGATTTTGGCTTTTTGTGACATCGAAGCATGCACTGTTATCTCTGCCCGCTGGAAACATTTTCAGGCTTCTGATTGGCCAACATGGTTTAAGAGTTGAGATTATATCGCCACCTGTTGGTGTGGCATGCTCTTGACAGTGCTTCATAGCATGCTTTTCCGTTTTCATGTGGACAGAGAATGTTTTAGAAATAGAAAAAGGTAAAACTCCATTTATAAAAGTACTTGTGTATGTGAGGACATGGCCTAAAGTCAGGTGAGACGACATACTGAATTTAACGTGGATGAAAAAGAGGCTCTGAAGGATAAACTATCAGTCTTTTTTATTTTAGGTTATTTTTAATTATTCAATTTACAGCTAACAACCTCTTTTCCATTTCTCTCAAAACTTAAATTTGGCTTACTGGTCTATTCAGATTTATTTCATTTTATTATTTATTTTTTATTTTTTCAAATGTAAGATCTATCAAAAGAAAGATTTATTATTTATATGAATTATGACACGTTGACTGTTTTGGCATTCAAACTTTAGACTTCTGTTCTGCACAAAGCTTCACAAAGCATCTAGCATGATTCGCTTAAACGACATACTGATAAGGGAGCGTGAAGCAACAACTATCACTATAATCTGGATTTATCTGGTTAAAAAGAGAATCCGTTCCGCCCTACATAGAAAACAAGAGTTATTTATCGTTTTTTCATCAAGTTTTTGGTGAGACTTTCTATTCAAAAGAAACAGGTTTGTCTGTATTCTCACGTGATCTCTGTCATCTGATTATGTACAGCTGCACACTCATGCTTTACCTTCAACCCACAAAAACTGATAAATGTCATGATAAACACCTGCATTATTGGTAAAAGCTGAAAAATACAGAAGTCTAATATTCAATGAAAACAGCTAAACAGTCATATTATAATATCAACTTTAAAGGGAAATAGCTATATTTCTAACAAATTATATATATATATATATATATATATATATATATATATATATATATATATATATATATATATATATATATATATAAATAATGGCCAATATGTATTTTCTCAGTTATGGTTATATGTTAATTTTGCATGCTGTATGATATGTCAACAGTTTATGTATACACTGGAAATGCCATTATACTTTGACTTTCGATGTTCACGAACTATTCTTTCATTTGTAACTTATATATTTTATGTATTTATATAGTAGTGCGCTGACCTTTCAAAGTGCACTAAGCTAGAGAAACAATTTATTCGTTATATTCAGTTACAGAAGGCTATTGTTTGCAGTGCAACTGTTATCGCACGTAGACCCGTTCAGATTGGACGGGGCTCTGAATCCGTTACCGTACAGGCAACTCCTCCCTCCGCCTGTCAGAGCTAACTTATCTGATCTCCCTCTCAAGGCTCTCATCATGGCTCCGGCGGCGGACAGGCCGGGCTACTGGGGAACACCGACCTCAACTCTCGACTGGTGCGAGGACAATTATGTGGTCACGTATTACATCGCAGAATTCTGTAAGTACTTTTGAACGTCGGGCTTGTGTTCGGTGCACGCGATCCATTGTCGAGTAGGACGATAAACACGGATGTTAAAACGGTAGAGAGTAGCGTTGTCGAACCCTACTATGAAAAGGCGTAATACTTAATATTCATGAGGCAATTGTTCGCTACTGGACGATTATGAGGCATCGTCAGCATAGCGTAATTAATATTGAAAAGACAGGTCTTCTACATTGGAAGGGTTCGAAGCAACGTCAAAGTGACGTAATTAATATTAAAAAGCCACGCCTTGTTCTTAGCGAAGTTCCAAAGCTACGTCAGCGTAACCTAATTAAAAATTCATAAGCGTTATCCAGCCATAGTAGGATTCGTAACTTGGCAGCCGAGGCCAGCGACCCCCTGTCCGCGTTTAACTTATATCGTAAAGCTCAATAATAAATACTAAATTTAAATAAATGAAATGACCGGAAAGAGAATGAATGAAACCCAGTGTGTGCCAGTATTTAGGGAGGAGCTCGTGCCTCCGATACTTATTTTCTGTGAAATCAAATAATGTGAACAGAAGAAAATATTTGTTCCCCACCAAGCATATGCTTTCTTATGTTAATCGTTCTTAAATTTGCTTTAATTATAATCTGACTATGAGTAAATGTTCTGAAAATGTGAGTAGTGACTCGAATCAGAGCTATCAGAATGAAGCTAAGTCAGCTGAACGTGGTTATAAAGAACTAACAGTGTAACTAACAACATATCTTGTGTACTGTAAATATGAATGCCAGATTTAGTGAAGTTGTATATTTGATCATTCTACTCGTACTTACTACAATACTACAGTGATTGCTGCTGACAGAAAAACATTACCAACTGAAAATTGGTTTTCAGGTCTTAGCTTGTAACGTTAGCCTACAGTTAGTCTGAGTAGATGATGTATAATAATAATGTAAAGCTTCATTCTAAGTAAAAACTGAAAATGCAATGATTATCTAAAACTCAGCTGAATAATTCTATTACAGTCGTATATATGACAGTATGGAAAGGACACAGTGTACGTAGCCATTATATCTCCATTTGTTTGCTGAAGTAGATTTCAGGTCACCCTGATAAGTTGGTCAAAGGGCACAAAGGGATATGCAAACATTAATACTAATAGAGCTTGGATTCCAGCTGTAATTTCCTATAGGGTTTTAGGATAGTGGTGTTTGATTTAAGGATCAAAAAGTCTGATTAGAAGCTTTATTATAAAACATAAATTACACCCAGTCATATTTCAAACATAAGCTTAATCGCTGCTAGAACCAACAGGAATTTCAGTGCCAACGGGAACCTGTTGTCTTGTGAAGGAATGTGCCATGTTCAGTATGACAAACCGTATATCCAAACAGTGAAACAATAGGCCTGTACACACCGCGGTAGGGCTTTCTAGTAGAGGTTTAGTTGTCTTGAACTCAGCAAAGAGGGACAATAGCAAACTGACAGCTGCTGGTGGTGATAAGAAGCCAGTTTGGATGAAGTTCACTTATCTATTGTTCATTTCCATTCAAGGGGAAGTTCAGGGCAGTTTTTGCTGTTATCATTCATGGAATAACTCAAATATGACTTATAAAGGAATAGTTCACCCTGAAAATGTATTCAGTCTCAGGTTGTCCAAGATGTAGATGAGTTTGTTTGTTCAGATTTGGAGAAATTTTGCATTACATCAGTTGCTCACCAACGGATCCTCTCCAGTGAATGGGTGCTGTATGGATTTTCATTCTGATGGCACCCATTCACTACAGATAATCCACTGGTGAGCAAGTGATGTAGTGCTAAGTTCTCCAAATCTGAAGAAACAGACTCGTACATCCAGGATGGTCTGAGGGTGAGTTCATTTGAATACAAATAATTTTTTTGGTGAACTATTTCCTAATATTTTAATTCATGAATAAAATGTTTATTTTTTTTTGCTTTCTCCAGGGAATACTGTCAGTAACCTGATTATGATCCTACCTCCCATTTATGGAGCCATTCAGACGTGTAAAGACGGTTTGGAAGTACGCTATGTGTGGTCCTTTTTAGGACTTGCTGGTAATGTATCTTTCACGCGATTTTTTAGGAAGTGACCTTTCACCCAGTTATTCCAGACTGCATTTCCTAAACAAACAGAGATAAAATGTACGATTTAAATGTTGTCTCTCTTTTCTCTCCAGCCGTAGGTATTGGTTCATGGAGCTTCCACATGACACTACAGTATGAGATGCAGGTAAGCTTGACTTTTCTTCAGCCTTTCAAAGTGTGCATCTTGTTGCCAAGCACACGAAAAGCTTTATTTCACTTCTGTTCTCATAGCCACAAAGCTGGTTCGCTAACGGTACATCCCTAAAGCAATAGCAGTAATTTACAAGTGTCACACAAATGCTGTCAGTTTCCATATTGTCTTTTGTTTTTAGTTACTGGATGAGCTGCCGATGATCTACAGCTGCTGTGTCTTTGTCTACTGTCTGTAAGTTGACACTTCTTAAACTGTCTGCTTCAACTTTGACCTCTGAACACTCCTTATAAGCTTAATGAGGATCTGATGCTGTATGAACAGAAAAATATTTTTTGGATATCTTTTGTCATTCAAAAGTTTGGGGTTGGTGAGATTTTTTTAAGCAAGTCTATGATTAACAAGGATGTATTTATTTGATTATAAATACAGTAAAACAGTAATAATGTGAAATATTTTTAATTACAATTATTTATTTGTTTGTAAATTAGAAATGTCTTTACTGTCACCTTTGATCAATTTAATGCGTCCTTGTTGAATAAAATATTCATTTCTGTCAAAAAAAAAAAAAAAAAAAATACAAAATAAAAACTTTTGAAATAACTTTTTGACCCCAAACTTTTGAAAGGTAGCACATGATTGTAGGTAATTTACTATGGACGTTTTTTTTCTGAATCTGAATGCATATCTCACATATTACAGATATGAGTGCTTCAAGCAAGAGCGTGCTGTTAACTATTTGCCAATTACACTTTTGCTGACCTTCAGTATTATTGTTAGTGTGGTACGTTTTTTCTTTACTGTCACACACACACACACACACACACACACAAATAGTGGGTGGGGCGCAAATGTCAGAAATTTCTAAAAAAAAAATATATATATATTTTCTAATAACCTTTTCATTTAAAATAATAATAAAAATATGGCATTCATATTATTTAGCATTATTGAGGAATGTTATTTATTCTTTATTTGGATGTCTATTAGGCATAAAGTGGCCATGACACTTTGCATAAAAATGTTTAAAGTAACAATAACAATGGGGGAAAAAATGACCTAAAAAATACTGCAAAATCTTGATAAATATTTCCTCTTTTTCTTATTAAACTTTCATTGTTTTAATTTTTTTAGAAACTCTACTGCATTATTATTATTTTTTCTTTATGAATAAAATTCAATACAGTCTCAGTCCCCACTCTTTATGTACTGTATATATTATTGATATTTTTAGGTGTTTTTTTTATCCATGCTCAAGAAGTGCATTTCATTTATCTTTTGCAGATTTACCTGATATGGAAGGAGCCTGTGTTTCATCAGGTGAGGCCTGACTAAACATTTAATGCTGCATTAAGAGCCTCTCTAGTTTGGTTTATCCTATGCTGTCTGGTGTTTTTGAGAGCACCACAATGTAGTGTGAAAACCGCTTCTGCAGTCAGTATTTGTTGTCTGTTTCTGCTGTTGAAAGGCATGACAGGAGGGTGTGACTCTGTTCATGCTCGGGGTATTGAATGGTACATGACTGTAAATAAACACAATGCTGTGATCTCTTTGTTTAATAATACCAGCACAACACGACGGAAGCTAAATTATATTGTATTGATTATATAGCAGATGGTGCTAAATACACAGGTTAACAACAGCTAAATCATTTCCCCCAGGTTATGTATGCCGTACTAGTGGCTTTCCTGGTGTTTCGCTCTGTTTTCATAGTCACTTGGTGAGTGAATAAATCTTTATCTCTTCCAAATCTGTATTCACTGCATTTGAAGCTGGTTTCACTTTCTATAATGTGCTATATTTACAAGAAACAGTTTATTCAACAAGGAAAAAGGGTTGTGACGTTTTGGGAATAGTAGCGTAGGTAGCAAAAGTATTCATCCCATTCATTTTCCCACAGCAATTTAGAAAAGGTTGTCGTTAAAGTGTTATAAGATATGAACCAAACCAACCAGCTATGAGGTAATCACAAATGACAAAAATTTGAAAATAAATTGTCTACCTAATAGCTTTAATGAGAGAAAGAAACACCATCCTATTAAACATTGTGAATGATTGGTGGAGATTTGTTATGCAGAATGACGTACAATGTAGTTTTTGTCCAAGAAATTTGCTGTTAAATACAATTATTGAAAAAAATTATTTGAAAAAAACACAGGTTGGCAAATAGAATTGGTTAACCAGCTCGTATCTCACATTAAGTCTGATTTTATAAATTATCATTCAAAATCAATTCCCCTATGGAGAAAATGAATGGGATTTTTACATCCAGAAACACACTGTTGCACTCTATTGATTACATTTAAAAAAATGGGTGTTCCATACCAGAATGTAGCCAGATCTGAATATGAGTTTGCTAAAACAATGTCTGTATTAATGTATATTATGATTAATGCTTTAATCTGTACGAAGACAAATAAGTGCTTGTCTGTGCCTTTTCAGGGTGTATCCATGGCTAAGAGCCCTCTGCTTTACATCATTAAGCATCTTCCTGTTGGGATTCCTATTATGGAACATCGATAATATCTTTTGTGACTCTCTAAGGTAGATCTACGTGTGCATTACATTACTTTATGCATTAAGTATCATTTTAATTTTAGTCAAATTAGGTAACATTTAAGTCCACAAGAAAGTGCATTGTTTTAATTCTAAATTTAGATATAAAAAATATGATGAATATATGGTGATATTTACACACACACACACACACACACACACACACACACACACACATATATATATATATATATATATATATATATATATATATATATATATATATATATATATATATATATATATACTCCTAAATATTTTATATTTATATTACTTAAATGTCTTTGTTTTGTGGTTGACCAAGCAAAATGAGAGCAGATGAAAAACATAAGACGTCATTGTTTGTCACTGTTTTTGGTTCAGAGCCACACGGCAGCGGCTGCCCCCTGTGGTCGGAGCGGTTACGCAGCTTCATGCTTGGTGGCACATCCTAACAGGCCTGGGCTCATATTTACACATACTCCTCAGGTACGTAATTATGAAACATTAAATCACTTAATTCAATGATGAATGTTGCATATGGTTCTAATTATTATTATTTTTTTTGTCTTAGCCTTCAGATTCGCTCAACCTACCTCAAGCACAGACCAAAAGTGAAGTTTCTGTGTGGCGTCTGGCCGATGCTGCACATTGAATCTCAGAAGGCGAGTTGAATAGGACCTGAGAAGAGGAAGATGGACCAATCACAGACCTCATACAGACAGAGGTCCAGCCAGTGAGCTTCAGCGGCAGCAGGAAGTGACCAGAGGCTGTCGGTTTGGTTCCCCCGTTCCCTTCTTCCCCTTTCCGCACCGTTTGCCAAGTGCATTACTGAGAAAGCTGCCCAAATGAAGGAAAGCTTTTGTCTTTATTATAGGGTAGATGAGAGGTTTGTGGTTTCATGATTTTGCACACTGTAATATGCTTAGAAATTGTCCTAAAAATCAGGGGGTCTAATTAGCGAGAAAGAAGCAGCCAAAACTAGGATTTGGTTCCAGCTGGTATTTTTTTTTGTTGTTGCTTTCATGAGGGAAACTAATATAGCTTTGATGGATCATATCTAGTCAGTTTGGCATCTCATATTTTGTACTTGAACTTAATGTAGATTATGCAAGATTTTACTTTTATCTCTACATTTTTAGAGGTTATGGAGGTCAAATTAAGCAGTTCTGAAAAATGAATGAATGTTAGTAAGTTGGGAGGCAAGTATGATATTTTCATTCTGAAGATGAGGATGAGGTATTAGTGTAACACATTTTACTGTAATAATGGTCATTGTACTCCGTGTTTAAGAGATACAGTAGCATGTTACATAATCGCTTCCATGTTACACATATTACATAGTAACATTATTAATTACAGTAGAACAGTTTAACAAGTCATTAATTGCTTTGCAAATTAAGTGAGTCACTAAATCAACAATGCCACAATGCATTAAGCCATTCAGAATGAATCAGTGTTTTTGAACAAGTGTTCTTAAGATCGTCAAGACTCAAAACACAGTTGATTCAAGGACAAACCAGAACTTATAGTTGTATAAAAATACATAGTTAAGCGTGATTGTGCCCTTCAAAAAATGTCTAGACCCTCATGTCACCGATATGTAATTTAATTGATTTAATTTAATTTATTCTCATTTTAGGTAAACTTATTATGAATATAGTGTTAATGTGATCATTTTATGAAGGAATTATTATGAGTGCTAATTTACATTGAGCTAAGATACTTAAATGTTGTTACTCAGTAAATTGATTAAAATCATATTAAACCTTACTATTACTAGTCAGTGGGTGTCTCATAAGCTAGATAGCCCTATCCATTCTATTCTCCTCTCTAATATTTACTACTTGATCTGCCACTGGCTGCACTTGCAGTCAAAAACAATAACAGTGAAGTTATGGTTACGTATGAAGATTAATATTAATATTGATTTGTCATTTGTGTTATGTATTGTGACAAATCAATGGTTCAACAAGAACACAATCATCTCTGTGTGAAGCACAGTGGATAAAAAGAAAATCGTACATATTCCAGTGAGGCACAGTGTTCCAGATAAAGCTTCGGTTGGAGTCGTGTTTGTACCACTGAGGGTGCCTTACATTAAACTGTAGTTTATTCCTTGTTGCCTTGATGTGCATTGTACTAAATCACTACAAATTAAATATTCCATCACTTATCTAATGATTCAAATAAAAGAGCTCAGCATTTTCTCTAGGAGTACAAATGAACCAACAACAGGAAAATTATTGCCACTATCACTGCAGTTTAGTGCCTAAATTCACTCACTCATACATTTTTGGACCTCTAATGATGCTTATGACTGAAATGGTGGATTTTAATAATGGAATATTGTCTTGTAAAGGCTGTGTAATGATTTATGTAAGTTATGTGTGTTTAATGATTTTTCTTTTTTTTTTTTTTGGTGCATTATAATGCATGCTGCCAAAACATTAAACATGGTTTTAATTTAACTTGGTGGTCTGTAGCCAAATATTTTATATTCATATGCAACAATCCTATACGATTACGTTGGAAGGAAAGAAAATGTGAAAAGAAAAACATGAATCTTTATTAATTATTTTTAACATAAATTTAACGTGACATTTTAGCCTATGCTGTTTTTTAGACTTAAACCTAAAGGGGTCAGATGATGCGATTTAAATTTTTCCTTTCTCTTTGGAGTGTTACAAGCTCTTGGTACAAGACGAAGTTCTGTAAAGTTGCAAAGACTAAAGTCTCAAACCCAAAGAGAACTGCCACACCTCCACACGTCTACGTCACTATGTAGAAATATTTCCGTAATGCCGCCCAAACGCAAAGAAAGAAGGCATGGTTTCAACCTATTCTGTAACACCAAATTCACACAAAATAATGATCTTGAAAAAAAAAAACATCATATGACCCCTTTAACTACACTTCTCAATTATATACAGTGAAATATATATATATTATAGGCTATTAGGCTATAGACGTTGTTTTAATAATTAAAAAAATTTAATAAATGTAGCTTGATTCATTAAACACAATAAAACAGTACTTCAAAAAACAACAACAACATCTTAGTTAACACCTGCTGTACATTTCTAAAGTTGTTAGTACGTGAGAAGGCTGTCACATTAATAATATTTGTTCAGTTTTTATGCAAAAATATGAAAATGTATGTGTGATAGAACTACATTTTAAACAGGCTATGAGTTCCTATGATTAATGAGTTCAGGTTGGTATGGTAAAACACACCTGGCCACCGTAAAACCACAGCTGTATCAGTGTTGAAACAGTAGAGGGCGCCACCACAGTGAACTCTCCTACACAGCTGTGCACACATACAGCTGTCACTGAGTCATGTAAGACAGGTGTTCTGTGAGTCATTTCCCGCCTTGGAAAATAAGCATGTATGTACCTCTGGAGCTCAGATGCTCAGGTAAACTGGGAAATTCTTCACGACATCAGAGTTTTCAGGTGGACACTCGTTTTCAGTTGCTTAAATGGCTTCTGACTGTACAGAACTGGGAAACCCCTTGACATCATCAGTATACATTACTTGACATGAGATGAGATAGTAGTGTTATGACACATTTATTTAGAATAACATTTAATTCACAATTCCTTAAATGTAGTTAAAAAAAAAAGCGATTAAAAGGTGATTAAAAGTAGCGTATAGTGAAAACACTATCAATGACAAGTTAAAATATGCATTTTCCACACAGTATATTCACATTCATTGTGTGGTTTGTCGTTATTTGTAGATTAACTACCTCAGAGCAGGGTCAACTGGGAACATATGTTTAATTTAGGCTACTTTTAAAAAAGATTTATCTCAGCTGTCCTAAGACTGATGAATCATTTATGTCTGAATGAACTCTAGTCATAACCTAATATGGTCTTAAAGCTCGTACAGTCAATGTCAAATTAAATGACATAAATCTATTGAATCTAATGAACTACTGTCTCAATCAAAGATTGTGATCGCATGCATACCCCATGGGGTGAATGTAAGAGAACTGACGTGTTTGCATTTTGAGTATCATGTGCTTTTTACTGCAAACAAAAAAAAAAAGACATTGTTTTACATTGTTTTCACACTGTGGGGAAAAAGCTGCTCAGATCATAGGAGGGCAAAATGTATACATTTTCTCTCTTTTTTTTTTTTATTAATATAGGCCATTTGCTGTTACTATTACTCATATTTAAAGTTAAATATCAACCATCATAGCAATGCTTAAATGTAACAGAATAATTCCAAAGACTAATTAAATAAATTAAACAATAACCCATAGTATGAATTCTAATAGGTAAATTTAGGTTAACCTCAATGGCAGTTCACACCCACTTTTACTGTATTTAACTCCTAAATGTGAGTGTGTGTGTGGGGGGTACTTATAATAAGTAACAGTCAGTCTCTAAACTGCTACTGGAATATGCACACATTTTATAGTACTTCTTTATATGTCTGAAATATTTAAAAATGTAAAAAAAACTATACTCTGAATGCCTGAGCAGCATTGCATAAAATGTAACTTAATTGAAAATAATTAAATAAAAAACATAATTGTGGATTCTACTTAATCCGAACCAGCTAGTCACCAAGTTGAGATGGAAGTGTTATTTTATCAAGAAAGATCCCTATTGGGAAAAAGCCATGATGTAAATACAAAAATCCCCTGACTACATCCTGAGCCAACAGCTTTATGTGTTACTAACACTATTGATGATAAAACTGTTAAAAGCAGATGAAGAGGAGGTGCCAGATTCTGTGGGATAAGGAAGCTGTGACAACATCATTTAAATTAGCTGTTTGTAATAGTTTTTTTTTGCTGAGACAATGAGTGACGGCTGACAGCATCTGTGTTCGATTTATTCTCTAGAAATAAACTAGACTTCTAATGAACAGCCGTGACCGCCAGCTCACCATGGCTGCACTAATGTTTGGGGGGAAAACAGCAGGATTCTGCCTAACACATTGTGGTGAAATGTCTTAATTGGAGCTGGGAGTACATGATAAGCATGCACTGCGACATACTGAACTTTGTGGCTTATAGGAGTAGAGCTGTATAGATTCTGTGTGGGCTTGGCTACAGTACATCACTCCATCAGCATTTCCAGGTTTTTATGACAGTGTTAAGATCATTTGTCGAGATATAATGTGAGCAGGGCTGTTCATGGGGGTGGGGGGGGGGGGGGCTGGGGTGCTGCTGTTGCAGTCGCACTGGGCCCCGCTTCAGCTAAAGAATGCCCTGAATGTGACTCATCTAATTCATTTCATATTCACAAATCAGGTTTACAGGCCAAAATTACCAGTATCAATTACCAGTTACAATGCAAAAGCAACAGATACCCACAGGATAATGTATGCAAACAAAATAAATGTATTCAGAAATCCACTTACAATGGAAATCTGACAAGGAGGCAAATGTATTTAAACAAAAGTAATAGTGTCGTTTGGTTTTACAAACTGTCAAGTTTAAAGTCAGAATTCTCCGTCCTCAGAATGAGCGTCCTCATTCAAATGTACCATCTGTTCCTGTTTCCACAGACACTGCGAACCATGCAGCTTCTTTTTTATTTTTTTTAAATAATCTTCTAAATGTGTATTATATAAAATAGGACGCTGCGCTACAGCTAAAGTTATATAGCGCTTCCTTCATTTTTTAATTTCTGTACAGAGAGGTCACGCAGTGACGTATCAATCCTCTACTGGTCCCACATCCTCACGTGATGCAAATTCCCAGGTCAGAGTTCACCAAACTTGAACTTTGGAACGCAGCGAAATGCGGAATTTTTCGCATGAATTTGCGTTTCCAGTCTGACGCTTTCGCATGCGTATGAATGGAAGTCAATGGAATGAAAAGTGCAGTGTGACCGCCCCTTTAGGCCCAATCCCAATTCTATTTTATACCCCTTCCCCTTCCCCTACCCCTCGGCTTACCCCTTCCCCTTGTCCGTCAAGGGGTAGGGGAGAAAATATTTCCATAAGGATTGGGACACTCCTACCATGACGTCACGCCATCATTCGTCGTCTAGCTCTTACATATACTGGGTGTGCTGGTGTGTATTAGAGCCTTTAATTATCGTTCTGTATTAATGAGCAGCTTACTGACACACACACATATCGGAAATCGCGCAGCTCACCCATCCAGGAGAAAATAAACTTGTCAACGCTGCCCCACGACTTTTATTAAATACAGTTTAAATACTGAATCACTACATTATATTATCCAGCGACGAGAAGATACAATCGCTGTTTTTAAGTAAACTCACTCTAAAAAGATATACACAAAGACATGAATACATGCAACTTCCAATTCTCTTTCTCTCTCTCGAATAGGCAATATTTAAGAAAATGGTTTAGCGATTTCTTATTATTGGGGGGATTAGCCCCCATCAATGTCTACGGCAGTTATCTCCCTGATTAGACATATGCTGTGGCACTATCATGCAGTCTGTAATGATATGACATTAGCAAATATTGGCAATTTTTTGCAAGCATTTCTTTGAGTAACATGACCGTTAATATGAACTCACAATTGAATGTAACATCAAACAAATTATTACTTTTCGTTAAAGTGCTAAAAATGCTATTTCATGCATACTGAGTTTTTACACTGTTAAAGAGTTGGATTCCCATGCTAAACATGGACAAACTTTCAAAAATACCTCTTCCGGTTTGTCACAAGTTTCGGAAAGTTTTTTTAGAGTATGGCTCTGTGTGACATTAGATGGAGCGGAATTTCCTTATATGGGTCCTAAGGGCACTTCTGCCGGAAGAGCGCGCGCTCTCGTAGAGCAGAGCACAGACATTCACTGATCAGAGCGAGAAACCAGGGAAAGACAACCCTGCACAGATTAGCAAAGAAAAAACAGCATTAAGGGACCAGTACAATCACTACTACAATGTTAGGCTCTTGTGAACGGTGCCAACATTGATATGCAGATACTAGGAGTTTTGGTTGCAGGTCTCTCCGTCAAGAAATATAAAATAAAATTTAAGAAGACTTTTGGGATCATTTTTGGATTATTATTGTTTTCTTATTTTTGCATACATGAAGTAATAAATTACAAATGTTGATATACCTGTACACATATTTAATATGTGTTGCATCGATCAGAAAAAAATGTGTTTGCTTACTGTATATCCAGGAAGCTGTATATGCTGTCACATGATGTTTCAAAACATCTTAGGGAAGTTACTAGTCTGCAGTCTCTGGGAAATTCCACTATTCAGGTCTACGTGAATAGCTACAACATCTGTTTCACTGTGTGAAAACTCTGAAGTGGCGATTTGCGTAAAAGCATTGAGCTGGTGATGATGGTGACTTTTATGAGTGTGTATAATTGCAAAAAGAGGATGATTCAAAATACACTGTAATACAGCGCATGCATTAGCATGGGCAGACTACCAAAGGTTTCTGTGCTTGTCTTAAAAAATAGTTTTCAAGTATATATATTTAGTTTGGCTGAAGGGTAAATTTTCTCAGCATAAAATAAAGGCAGCAGCTGTATGTGGTGTTTTCCCTTCCCGTGGTAGAATTCTTGAAACAATTATGGTAAACAGCCCTATGGGCAATAGATTTAGCGATAGAAGTATTTTTTTTCTCTACTGTGACGTGTATTCGAGTAAAACGGCATCTGAAAGGAGATGGCGGGACTTGATTTTGTGACTGCGTCCGCCAACAGGTTAAAGTCGGCATGAAATCAAAATGTAAATTTTTTTTTTATGGAATACTATAGTGTTTATTATAAATTATTTATCCCTGCACTTCATTCTTATTATTATTTTTAAATTCCTGTGCCTTAGTAATCTTTAAACAAATCTGTTAACCTCCCCTCCTCCTCAAAATGACTCATCTTCTCTTCCGGTCATGAGCTATGGCGCATGGGCGGAGCTAGTGATGTGAGGGGTAAACGCTGGGATAAATGACAGGGGAATAGCTGAAGCTTTATAGAAATCAACACTATCAGTGCTGATGTGAGCCATGGGGGAGTACACTATCCTTAAATATTGAAAGGATATTAGCATATTATTACAACATTAATCTAATGTTCTACAAACTATTTTATAAATTTTTTTTAATATAAATATGACTTAAAGATTAC
Source organism: Carassius auratus (assembly GCF_003368295.1). Classification (NCBI taxonomy): domain Eukaryota; kingdom Metazoa; phylum Chordata; class Actinopteri; order Cypriniformes; family Cyprinidae; genus Carassius; species Carassius auratus. The sequence continues at coordinate 15,225,353 of NC_039252.1, forward strand.
CCAAAAATGAAAATTAGCTAGTGTTTACTCACCCTCGAGTCAGCCTAGATGCATATGACTTTCTTCTTTCAGACGAATCCAGTTGGAGTTATTCTAAAAATTGTCCTGGCTATTCCAAGCTCTATTGTTGCAGTCAGTGGGTGTTACAGTTGAACAGTCCGCAAGTCGTCAAATAAAGCGCAAACATTCAAAATAAAAAATGTCGCACACAGCTCCAGGGGGTGAAATAAGGTCTTTCTGTGGCAAATCCATGCATTTTGTAAAATATCCATATTAAAATGTAATAAACACTTTTCTATCACTTCTGTTATCTGTCATATGCAGAAAGCCGCTCCGGTGGATGTCGTAGCACATTGTTGTTGCTGATTAGTGACGAATGCGGTGAGAGAACAAAAACAAAACAAAACAATGGTCATGAATTAGAAGTACAAATCAAGGATTTGCAAAGAAACATGTTGGAGGATTTCGATCTAAACCAAGAGGAGAGTGGTTTTCCTTTGCTAAAGTAAGGAAACTTTGCTTCCTTTGCTCCTGAACACAAACTAGCGAGACTAGCATTCGTGCTACGTCATCCGCCGGGATGTCTTCTGCATGTGACAGATAACTGAAGTGAGAGAAAAGTGTTAATTATGCTTGAATAAGGATATTTTCTTATAAAAACGCATACTGTACATTCAGAAATCCTTTATTTACCTCCCAGAGCTGCGTGTGGCACATTTTATTATGAATGCAGGCACTTTCTTTGACGACTTGCGGACTGTTCAACTGCAACACCCGCTTACTGACAAGATAGAGCTTGGAATAGCCAGGACAATTTTTCTATATATCTCCGACTGGATTCGTCTGAAAGAGGAAAGTCACATACACCTAGGATGACTAGAGGGTAAGTAAAACACAAGCTAATTTTCATTTTTGGGTGAACAAACCCTTTAACCTGATGGAGGACGTGCTCAGTCATTCAAGCTGTTTCTCTCTCACGTGTGTGCGCACACTGTTGTTTTTGTGCCGTTAATCGTCCACGTCATTTTCATCCTCAATAAATAAAAAATTTCTTCATGCTAAGGTGTCAGCTGTGCATCCAGTGGAGATATATCCCCCACAACTAACTGCAAACTGCCATTCAGATCTGCCTCCATTTTGTTAGCAACACCTGAACTTCCAATGATCCAATCAATCCTCGAAAGACAAAATCAAGTCCCGCCCTCTCATTTCAGATGCCGTTTCACTCAGAGAGCTGTCAAAGTAGAGACAAAAAGACAATCGCTACCTCCATTTCATGCTGACTTTAAATATTGAAAGGATATTAATACAACATTACTCTTGGGCCATCACAAACTATTTTTTTTTATATAACTTTAATATAACTTAATAACCTTAATAACCTATAAACTTTAATAAACTTTTTATTTATTTGATTTTATGCAATGACTGTTGTGTTCTGTGTCTGTTCACTGAAATTTGATTGGATAAAACAGGTTTACCCGTAAAAATTCTACAACTTAAAGCCTGTAACTGGCCGATGGAATCGTGCTGCAGAGCCGGACTCATTTAAGGCCAAACTGAAGGAGATGCAGCACTTCTTTGGCCTGGAAGAGAGTGGAGATGTGGATCCACAGACCGTAGGGGTTATGAGAAGAGCTCGCTGTAGTCTTTCTGACATTGAGCCGTTCAGAAGAACGATGTGATGAACGAACAGAGCTCTAACATACAGGCGAGGTTCACATACTCTCATGAGCACAATCCACAGCATTATGACTCACATTCTCATGACTCTGTACTCAGAACCTCCAGATTCAGCTCAAAGCTGACAGCTGCTCAAGTCAGGACAGCACTCAGACAGGAATGGAAACTTTGGGCTCAAGCAGTGCCCTTGATATACTGACAGAGAAGGAGCGATGCTGACATCATTATTTCCTTCAATAACAAAGGCATGGGAAGAAAAGCTGACCTTTGAAATTATGGAACTTGAGTAATAGTCATACTCTATTGTGTGTGCGTGTGTATTTTCAGGGAGTGAACCATCATTTATTAACAGAGTAGTCACCACAGTTAATAGTACTACTGTAAAATCATCAATATGGGATTGCCTGCAAAACATGTATAAAGCTTTCAGAATATTTGTGTAAATTAGTCACATTGGTGACTGGTACCCAAAGTAATAAATTTATTATTAACAAAACATTATACTATATAAAGTTAAGTAACATTTTGAAGAATGTTTATAATATTAATATTAATAGTGATATAGTATATATGGATGTATATGTGTATATATAACTTCAATACAAACCAACAGACACACATATGTATCCAAATACGCATATTTAATATAGATCTATTAATACTACTGAAAAAGTAAACCTTTAAAAAATAGTAGCTGAAACATTATTACAGTATTAATCATAAATTGTGTTTATATATAATATATAAATAAGTTACATGCATGTTTGTGTGTGTGTGTGTGTGTGTGTGTGTGTGTGTATTTTTTATTTGAATATCATTAGCTTGTCTTTAAAAAAAAAATCAAATTCATTGTTTGTGTGTTTGTAAGTATACATCACTTGTCAGCACTAATGTGTGGCACTTATGGTAGATCATGAAGATGGGTCACGGTTTGATGGTGAGGGAGGTGTCCTGGCACATGCCTTCTTCCTCGGCCCGGGCATTGGAGGAGATGTGCACTTCGATGATGAGAAGGCCTGGACAATAAATGCCAAAAAAGGAAGAAGTCATCTGCTCCAGTTTTTGTTCTCTGATAGTAGTAAAGGTTTATTGCCTATTCACATGGATGACACAATTACTTACTTTAAAGGTGAGCTATGCCTTAATGACCCTGAATGAAGGGTTTGCAAAACATACTTGCAATGCTTTCTGTGCTGAAGTGACACAACACATGATGTGTGATGTTACCTATGCATCTCCTGAAGGCTGTAACCTCCTTGCTGTGGCGGTGCACGAGTTCGGACATGCTCTTGGCCTTCCACATTCATCAGACCCTGGAGCCATCATCCTCCCAGCCTATAATTTTGGCTTGCACACTGTTTTGCAACTGTCTTTCCTGGACGTCAAAGATATACAGGAAATGTATAGTATGGTATGTCCATGAATACGTTTGTCTTTGGAACAGAATTTAAGATATTTTGGATGAAAACCGGGAGGCTTGTGACTGTCCCATAGACTGCCAAGTAAGTTACACTGTCAAAGCACAGAAAAGTATGAAAAGCATCGTGAAAATAGTCGATGTGCCATCAGTGGCTCAATCATAACATTATGAAGCGACGATAGTACTTTTTGTATGCAAAGAAAACAAAAATAATGACGTTATTCAACAATTTGTCTCCTCTGTGTCTCTTTGCATCACCGTAGCACCATTTTGGAGAATATGAGCTGAACGAAAGTATTTTCCTCACTTCATAATGTTACGGTTGAACCACTGATGGCAGATGGACTATTCTGACAATGCTTTTCATAATTTTCTAGATCTTGACAAAGTATGTTACTTGGCAGTCTATGGGACAGTCTCAAGTCTCCAGGTTTTCATCCAAAATATCTTAAAGTGTGTTCTGAAGACGAGCAAAGCTTTTACAGTTTTGGAACGACATGGGTGTTAGTGATTAATGACAACATTTTCATTTTGAGGTGGAGTATCCCTATTAGGGGCAATAAAATGCATAATTATCTAATTATATAACTATAAATGTAATATTTCTTCTTGCACAAAACCGTTTGAAATTAATATAAAATCAATTTGAGTAATAAAAGAAAGTCGAAAACAATAGCACAGTGACTCAGATTGACATAAAACTGAATCAATTGATTCTCTGAATGAATCAGACTTTGCAAAGTTACATCAATGGGCAAAAAAACTGATAAATATGATCCTATGCTATTATTCGACGCACTGACAGTTATGCAACAGGAGCTAGTTTTCTTTAAAGACAGGTAGTCTGGCTCCATGTGTGTACACTGAGTCATTGACTTCAGTAGTACAGTTGCACTATAGTGTATGACTGATACTCCTGTTGCAGGTTTATTTGGCGGGTACATCCCAGTTTTGAGCAAATAGGAATCACACTAATAACAAGTTTGTGGCCTGACCTCACAGCTCACATAGAGTAGATGCTGCCTATGAGAACACGTACAAACAACATTTCAGGAGGCTTTCCTCAACGTCATCATAAATATAATGGAATAGTTTTAGTTTTGTTTGTCTCTCTCAGGCTCTCAATACTGGGAGGTGAGCTCTCTCTAGGTACCGCATGGATGTCCAAGAAACATCTCAGAATTTGGATTCTCATCCACTGTTAAAGAGCCACACAGATGGGAAATCAAAAATGACCTGTATTACAGTGTATGATGTAGCTGTCCATCAGTGTAAACAATGTGCAAAGTAATTAAACCAAAAAGTACACGATTTATAAAGTTATTGGCTTCTAAAGTAAGGAGTCGACTCTGAATCGCTGAAACGAGTCGTTATAGATTTCAAATCTTTTGCCCATCTCTATGTACGTCACTAGGAACACTTTGCATAATAATCTCCGCCTACCGTCTCGAGAGAAACGGAACTCTGACCTGCCCCACCCCCCACACAGACGCTCTGGTTGGTGTGATAGCATCATGTCGACCGTTTGTTTTTAATTGTAAAGGCAAGTTTGTTTTATTTTCACTGCCAAAGAATGAAAATCAGAAGAACCAATGGCTAAAATTCATTTTTACCACAATACCAGAGCAGTACAACACATTCCCTTTTGTTCGGTTCACAACATTTCACTGATGACTGCTTTTCTAATCTCGGTGAGTACAAGGCGGGATTTTCAAAGCGTTTGGCCATAAAAGAGGGTTCATTACCAACTTTATTTAGACCAACAAGCATCTCCGAATCACAACGCGAAGTATGATTATGAAGTTATGTGTCTGTTTTCTCCCGAGCGTCTTATCAGTATGTGTGCTGTCTGCAGCCTTTGTCTGCGCTGATCTTCATTTACAAACACGTCATTAAAATGAAGTGTAACAAGTGCTGCTAACAGATATTCCGATGTCCGTTTTTCAAGTCTCCCTTCATTATATCCAATGTGACCACGCCCCGCGCTGAACGCGCTATTCAGATTCAAACTGAAGCGCTCTGCTTCAATACGCCCACACAGAAGAAAAAGCAGCGAGACTGTTCAAGTTTTTTATTTTACTGTTTGCTTCGCGGTGAGAGGAATAAGACATAATTCACCCCAAAAAGATGCTAACGCATAGTTTACCGTGAAGTTGTGTGCGGAACAACCATGTTTAGATGTTTAGATATTGGAACTGGAAAATGCTACAAGAATACTAATTTAAAACAGGATTTGTTTTGCAGTATACAGTAGATAGATTTAAATATATATATTTTTACATATATTTTTGAGAGCGAAAGATAAGGAAGTGTAATGATAGTGAAAATAATGTTCTATAGTTTTGTTATAATTTCAGTGTTCATAATAGAGCATGATAGCAAAAACATTACACATTAATTAATATATTACTATTGTCTTTTTCCCAGTATTTCTCTATGTTTCTATTATTTCTCTATCCTTCAATATCTTGTGCAATAAATGTATCTTGTTATAATGATTTATATAATAGGTAGGGTTTTGAAGATATATTTAATAACATTTCATTCATTTAAAATACATCATGTAAAAACAACTTTCTAAAAAAAATAAAAAATAAAGTGACCCAGAAACTGTGAATAATGAATCCCCCCCCCCCCCACAAAGAGAATTTAAACATAACCAAACATCGCATAATGAAATCAAATTGAGGCCATGGTTTTTACACTTTGGACTAAATTCATTTTCATTGTCTAGGAAGTATTTATTTCTCCGTAGGACTTCAACAACTCAAATTCAACCCCCAAGTTAAACAAGTAGTGACGACATTGGCTGCAAACACATGGCTTCAGTGCTGGGAAATCAGTATCACACCATCTGGTCATGGGAACCAAATTGCAAATTATTTTGTTGCGTCCACCTCGTCTGGCTTGATGGTTTCCTGTTGCTTGATTCATGTAAAGTTCTCTTTAAATGATATTGAAATAAATTGCCTCAGTAGCATATGAACCACACATGTGATGAAAGAGTATGCACAGTGGGGAAAATATTTATTTGATCCCCTTCTGATTTCGAAAGTTTGCCCACTTACAAAGAAAAGAAGGGTTTGTAATTTGATTAGATATTTAATTAGACACTCACTGAAATGCAAACCATTTTTTACCTTTATATAATGTTTTTTTTTAATGTTTGGTTTTATGGTTGATATTCTGTCTCCAAAAATTTCAGACCCTTCATTTCTTTGTAAGCATGCAAAATATTTGTAATCAAAGAAATATTTTCCCCAGTGTACACATTTGGTCTATAGCCTTTTTGTGTGGGATACAGCATCTGACTCCAACTTTCCCAACTGATACAGTTTTATTTATAGAGCAGTTCATTATTTTAGCTTAGTTTTAGTACATGATGAATCTTTTCATGCTTTTGCTGGTCATCATTGTTTTTTTTTTTTTTTTTTTTTTTTTGCAGATTCATCATGTATTAAAACCAAAGAAAACTACATTTTACTCTGTTTAGGACATTTTTGGTTCTAATGGACTGTTGGATTTAATCGTATTTAATCAAACCAGCTACTCAAATCACTAACAATAGTCTTTAATAATAAGCTCAGAAGGTGTTCAAAAACACTGTCGGGAAACAGTTTCAAACCATTGACTACCAGAGTGACTAAAGCAGAGCTGTCATAACCCATCTGCTCATGTCACGCATCTCATTACAACACTAACAAAGAGGATGTTTTGAATGCATTGGGCTTCCCCTACTCAAGATGATGCATGAGAAATAGTGGGATTTTGTAGCCAACACAACTACAATAATGGATTACATGTGGACTATATTTGGGGCAGGATATGTTGTACATATACCAATTTTTCTTTTTTGCTTAATTTAAATCTATAAACAAATAGTCATGCTAAATAATGTTAGCGACAAACTTGGCAGATATACTTTCTAAATGATAAAACAATTTTCACTTTATACAAAAGAAAACAGTAACATTGATCAACCATAGGTATGTAATGAAGAGCTGCACTTTGTCTGCTTACTATGGTCTTACCACAAATACCACAGTTATTGCAACTAGAGTTATTATGTAAAAGCTTAAGTAAGATGACCATTATAACACAATTTATTTTTAATTTTACTTTCATTTTTTTTTGCTAGATTTCTTGCATTAATGATTATATATACTTTGTGTAAATAATGTAAATCCAGGATTCATAAAATCTCAATAAATTAGAATACTTCATAAGACATGTACTCAATACTTGTTAAGGGCTCCTTTAGCTTTAATTACAGCCTCAATTCGGCGTGGCATGGAGGTGATCAGTTTGTGGCATTGCTGAGGTGGTATGGAAGCCCAGGTTTTTTTTTACAGTGGCCTTCAGCTCATCTGCATTTTCCGGCCTATTGTTTCTCATTTTCCTCTTGACAATACCTCATAGATTCTCTCTGGGGTTCAGGTCTGGTGAGTTTACTGGACAGTCAAGCACGCCAACACCGTGGTCATTTAACAAACTTTTGGTGCTTCTGGCAGTGTGGGCAGGTACCAAATCCTGCTGTAAAATAAAATCAGCATCTTCAAAAAGCTGGTCGGCAGAAGAAAGCATGAAATGCTCCAAAATTTCTTGGTAAACAGGTGCTATGAGCTTCTCCACCCTTCCTCCAGATAGGGGCTCTATCATACACCCAGCGCAATGCGACGCAAGTCGCAGCACAAGTGTGTTTGCTAGTTTCAGTCCAGCGCTGTTTGAGTTTTCCCCGTCCATTCCATTTGTGCAGCCATGGGATTACAGTTTAAAAGAATATTAGGCTACATAAATATAAAAATGTAATGATGGATAGTCATTGCGTGTATTAGAATGATGCATTTAGCTTTTCTGCCAAAAAATCTGCCATGTCAATTGCATTCCGCCATGGTGCGAGCGCATCTCGCTCTTAAAGGGAAATGGAGATGACACTCTGAATGGTTTATTGAACGTTACACCCATTACTCATTAAGAGAATATGGAGAACCCATTCCAAAAATGGGCCCCAGTGCCCAGACCGTTTTTCCGTCGTTAAAATAGCAAAAGTGGATTTGAACACACCCCGACTGCATCTGCGCTGTGCGCTTTACACTTTGCGTTAAGATCGTTAAAATACGGCCCTAGGACCTTGGTTTCCAAATAAAATACAAAACCTGCTCTCATCTGAAAAAACAGTCCAGTTCTTCTTCTCCTTAGCCCAGGTTAGATGCCTCTGATGTTGTCTTTGGTTCAGGAGTGGCTTAACAACATGAACACGACAACTGTAGCCAAATTCCTTGATACGTCTGTATGCCTTGACCACAGCATCAGTTCATTCCTTGTGAAATTCACTCAAATTCTTGAATCAATTTTTCTTGACAATCTTCATAAAGCTGCGGTTCTCTCAGTTGGTTGTAAATCTTTTTCTTCCACACTTTTTACTTCCACTCAACTTTCTGTTAACATGCTTGGATACAGCACTCTGTGAACAGCCAGCTTCTCTGGCAATTCTTGTTTGTGGCTTACCCTCCTTGCAATGATTGTCTTCTCTCCACAATTGTGCAGCCTAGTGAATCAAAGCATTTTGAAGGCTCAGGAAACCTTTGCAGGTGTTTTGAGTTGATTAGCTGATTGGCATGTAACCATATTCCAATTTGTTTAGATAGTAAATTAGTGGGTTTTTGTTAAATATGAATATAATCATCATAATTTAAAGAACCAAAGAATTAAACTACTTCAGTCTGTGTGCATTGAAAATTTTTTTAAACACAAGTTTCACTTGAATTATTGAAATAAATGAACTTTTCCATGACATTCTAATATATTGAGATGCTCCTGTATATATATATATATATATATATATATATATATGTGTGTGTGTGTGTGTGTGTGTGTGTGTGTGTGTGTGTGTGTGTGTGTGTGTGTGTGTGTGTTTGTGTGTGTGTGTGTTTTTAATTAAAAACTAAGTTAATGTGACAGTTTTAAATATAGATACAAACTATGAAACCGAGTTTTAATCTCTTCTATAGAAAGTTTATTTGATTATTTATTTGACTGTTAATGTGACAGTGTTAAACGTGTGTATGTGTGTGTGTGTGTGTGTGTGTGTACAGTATACTGTATTTTTATCATCAGCTATGTAATGCAGAAATGTATTGGGGGTCCCTTGGTTGGTTGAGAGTTGACCACTCCTAGTGTAAATATTTTGTCATATTTATTATTATGTCATTCCCTGATTTGTTTCCTGTGACTCAATCTCGTGTTGCACAATCTGTCCGTCTTTGGTGTATATAAGAGGGGAGCAAAACACAGACTGCATCAGTTTCTTGAAAGAGAAGCAACATGAAGAGCTACTACAAGCTGTGCGTTCTTCTCGCTCTGCTGGTTTCTGGTTACACCAGCCCTATAGCGCCACCTGCTGATAAAGACAAAGAGAGCATCGCAGTGGTAATTTACACTCTTTAAACTACTTTGACAATGCTGTTAGATACAGAATGTAAACTAACGTTGATCTTTGTTTTCAGAATTACCTGACTCAGTTATATGGCTTGCCAAAGCAGACCAATTCTGATGCTGAAAAACGCTCCAGTGCCATGAGTCTGAGGTTGAAAGAGATGCAGCAGTTCTTTAAACTCAAGGTGACAGGGAAGCTGGATGAGGAGACGCTGGATTTGATGAAGAAGCCACGCTGCGGGGTTCCAGACGTTGCGGCCTACTCTACTTTCCAAGGGGACTACAAGTGGAAAAAACATGATCTGACCTACAGGTGAGACCTGTTAACAGCCAAAACTGTTTAAGACAAAACTGAATAAAAAGGACTTGTGACATTTATGTTACTGTCTTTTTTTTTTTTTTTACCAGGATTGAGAACTACACCCCTGACATGTCTGAAGCTGAGGTGGATGATTCCATTAAAAGGGCCCTGCAAGTGTGGGCAGATGTGACTCCTCTGAGATTCACACGTATCTACAGCGGCACAGCTGACATCATGATCTCCTTTTCTGTTAGAGGTCAGTTTTTAAAACTAAACTGCAAAACTTCCTGTTTTTAATGAGTATTCTTATCTGGTTTTCCAAATATATATCAAGTTTCAATCTCTTCCATATAAAGTTTATTTGATTATTGTTTTTTATATTTTAAGTTGAAATCTATACAAAAGTAAAGAGAAATGAAAGATAGATTTAAAAAAAAGATATTTCATGTATTTGTAATATTGAAACATAATGTGCCGATTATGTTTCATTTTCATGTGTCAAATATATATTTGTAAAAATATTGTGCATTTCAACTTTTCAACACACACACACACACACACACACACACATATATATATATATATGAGAGAGAGAGAGAGAGAGAGAGAGAGAGTTTAAACAACAAATCTCTTCTTCTTTTCAGATCATGGTGATGGATACCCCTTTGACGGGCCAAATGGTTTTCTGGCTCACGCTTTCCCTCCATTTGAAGGCATCGGTGGTGATGCCCATTTTGATGATGACGAGAAGTTCCTCTACAGATCTCCTCACGGTGAGGGCAGATTACTTTGGAAACATCTCCAGTTTGTACCAACGCACAAAAGAAAACCCCAGCTGTTTTAACATTCCCACTTATTCCCCAGGTTACAATTTGTTCCTGGTGGCTGCCCATGAGTTCGGACACTCTCTTGGGCTCGAACATTCCCAGGATCCGGGTGCACTGATGTATCCCACCTACGTTTACAGAGACATCGATACCTTTGTCCTCCCTAAAGATGATGTCGACGGAATCCAGTATCTTTATGGTAAACCAATCAGAAACATCAATGATGGTTTGAAAAGACGCTAAAAGTGGTGTTTCCAATAATTGAACTTTTTTATCAAACAGGCCCAAACTCTGATGGAACAGGTCCAAAACCCCCACCACCAGTTACCCCAAACAAATGTGATCCCAAACTGGTCCTGGATGCTGTCACCATGCTCCGCGGAGAGATCATGTTCTTCAAAGGAAGGTAAAGAGACAGAAATGCCTCTAACATGTCCTCGTGAGCTGTGTTCAGTCATCTCTGACCCGTCAGTATATCTGGCTTTATTCGCAGCTTCTTCTGGCGTAGTTATCCTCTGAGTAGAAACGTTGAACAGCATCTCATCAAAAGCTTCTGGCCTCAGATTCCAAATCATATCGATGCAGCATTCGAGAGTACATTTGAGGACAAAGTCTTCATTATCAAAGGTAAAAACCATATGAATAGAAATGACAGAACTCTTAAAATGTTTTTTTTATCTATTATTATTTATTTATTTATAGCGTTACCATAGAAGTACCATTTTGTGTTCCTCAAAGAACCTTTCAGTGAGAAACTGTTCACTGACAAGTTCTTTTGTGAAAACTTCCAAAACTTCCAAGAGTGCATGGATGTTAAAGGTTCTTCATGGAACAATACATGCCAATAAAGAATGCATATTTTAGTGAAGATAACTATGTTATATGAGGCATAAAATATAATTTGAAAATGTTGTCACACCTCAGGTGAGAAGGTGTGGGCTCTCTATGGCTACGATGTGGTACGGGGATATCCCAAGAGTCTCAGCATGTTCCGTTTGCCAAAAAAAGTGAAGAAAGTCGACGCAGTCCTCTACGATGAGACCAGCTACAAAATCCTGTTTTTTGTTAACAACAAGATTTATAGGTCAGTAAATCACTTAGTCTGATTGAGTTGCTCATCTTTTTCAAGAACCTACAATTAACATGATTTATTTTGGACAGTTACAATGAGGAGCAACGCAGAATAGAGAAAGGTTATCCTAAACCGGTGGAAGAAGTTTTCCCTGGAATGACTGGCAAGGTGACCGCTGCCTTCCAGTTTAAAGGTATGGGTTTTTCTTTCATTCCTTTAACAGCCGCTTTTATTTAAAGTGACTTACAAACCATAAAGTCTAAAATATAATCCTATATCTAACATTATGTCTATGTCTTTCATGATAATTTTTAGGTTTCAACTATCTCTTCAGTGGATCAAAGATGTTTGAGTTTGGAGCCTACAACAGAAAGCTGCTCCGTGTCCTGAACAATAATTATTTCCTGCCCTGTTAGTCAGTTCAAGTTGAGTTTCTCTTTAAAGCTCAGCAAACTACTGCCTGCATGAAGGAGAATCTGACCTGTCAGTGTTTTTAAAGTAAATTATTAATTAATGTATTAATTGTATAACTTATTTTACAGTAAAGTATTATTTGCAACACAAGAACAAAACAAAACATGTCCTATGACTGATGCAATTTAAAAATAAAGATTTGAGCAGTTTGATGAAAAATCTGTTTGTTTTGGGGTTTGTTTATTAACCAGCTTGACACCAAATATAGGAGGGTTATTCTGTGTTCAGAGCCAAATTACTGTAAAATGGCATCATCATAATGTATTTTTTATACAGAGATTAGTAGGTCTGTTAGTAAAACCTGTTGACTTTAGTAATTGTAGTGACCATTCAAAAATGGTGTAAAAGCAGTTTTCATTTTTATTCCTGTAACTGAAGAAGTATTAAAGATATCTTAACGCCCTTTTAGATATTTGGTCTTAACAAACATTCCTTTTGGCATCTTCATTTTTAAGGCCATATGGTTCGCTTCCAGAGATTTAGGGATCTCATTATGGATCTCAGTATACATACAGTATAAGTGCTGTCAATTGATTAATCATGATTAATAATAATAATAATAATAATAATAATACATTTTATTAATCATGCACTTTACATCAGAGATCTCAAAGTGCTACAGGTAAAAGAAAAAACTTTGCTAAAAAGAAATGTCTTAAGGCCTTTTTTGAAACAGTGAGTGGATTGAGGTGCCCTCAAGGAGTCAGGGAGGGTATTTCACAGATGTGGGGTAACAGTACAAAAGGCCCTATCTCCCATTCTCCTGAGTATGGTTCTGGGTATGTGGAGGAGGTTTGAGTGAGCTGAACGGAGGGAACGGGTTGTGCTTTGTGGGATGATAAGTTCTTTGAGGTAGGGGGGCATGTCCATGGATGCATTGATGTGTTAGGAGGGAAACCTTGTACTCAATCCTGGTGGAGATAGGAAGGCAGTGGAGTGAGTGAAGAATGGGAGTAATATGCTCATGTTTCCGCACTTTCATCAGGATCTTAGTTGCAGAGTTTTGGATGTACTGAAGCCTCTGCAGACTCTTTCCCAATGAGAATTGCATTGCAGTAGTCCAGTCTGGAAGAGACAAAGGCATGAACCAGCTTTTCGGCATCTGAGAGGGTGAGAATGGGCGGAGTTTGGAGATGTTACGGAGGTGGTAGAAAGAGGTCTTGCATATGTGATTTATACAAGCTTTAAAAGTGAGTTCGGAGTCAATTTTTACACCAAGATTTGTGAATGTTGATGAGGGGAATGTTGGTGCCAGAAAAGGTGATGCTGGTTAAAGTTTTCATTTATATAATATATCTGCGTGTACTGTGTATATTTATTATGTATATATAAATAGTAAAATATTATATATTATGTTTATATATATATATATATATATATATATATATATAAATTGCATGAATATATATATAGACATGTACATTTTCTAAAAATGTGTACTGTATGTGTTTGTATTTATATATTCATAATAAATATACACAGTACACACACATATTATGTAAACAAAAGCTTTTATTTTGGATACAATTAATCGTGATTAATTGATTGACAGTACTTGACAATGGAGACTCAAAAAGAAAAGTTTATTAAGACTAGAATCTAAAATCATATTGCAATATCTTTAATACTTCTTGAGTTAGGCACACAAACCTTGGAAAAATAATTATTCTGGCACTCAAGCACGTATGTTCAAGACTGTTGTTTTGTCACAAGTATACAAGATGCCTCTCTTGTTTCAGACCTTTTCACAGTTTTAAGGAAATGCCTTCTGGGAGGGGGTCGATCTGTCACACCCCTGTGGACTGTTGATTGTGGTTTCTCCCTGTGTGTCCATATTTGGTCGTTCCTGTTCTCATTATTAGTTAATCACCTCATTGTGCTCACCTGCACCTTATCTGTGCTATATTAGTCCTTGTCTCTTGTGTTCTAGCTTGTTGGTTATTAAGTTTATTGTTAATGTGTATGTCTATTCATGCCTGGCTCTCTGTGGCTTCTTAAATATTTTGTTCTATCATCATCATCATCATTACATCATCCTTGTTTGTTCCCCCATGAACCAAACTGTGACAATATGGACCACTATCATAGTAGTTTTATGGTGCTTATGGATTTTTCTTTTTTAAGTTTGATAGTCTCAGTCATCATTGGTACATTAATTATGAATAATGCTCATTTATCTGACCATAAAGAGTGACAATGGCTGGCCTTACCTGTAGACTTTACATAATACCTCAACTACACCTCACTCTCTTTGCACAAAAATTTACATTTTGTTTTCTCAATTGGGCAGTCCCACTGTAAATTGCAATTCATAAAAATAATTTCTGACCGAAATTCTAACCCTACAATGCAAATTTTCCCATTTTAAAAATGACCAAAGACATCATAAAGACAACATACTGTATTTAATTTTATCTAGAAGATAAAAGTATGAATTAACTGGGTTATGTATCTATGTAGCTGATTTAAGAAATATAACCAAATATTAATACCATACAAGAGTCTGTTTATATTACATACAAATTTGGAAATGTTGCTGTTAAATGAAGGTCTGAGGATGAGAAATTATACAGGTATCTGGGCGAGGAAGTCAAGTTTTGTCAGGAAAGTTGAAAATCCTGTTATTATTGTCTTGCCAGTCAGTTTGTTGGTTTAGTCACAGAAGCTTATAATTTCAGATGTGGCTCAACACCTCACAGTTTTAAGAGTATATAAGTTGTCATCAGACATTGATTAATCAGAAGCTAAGCACACGAGCAGAAGAAGCAGTTCACAACATGAGGATTCACCATCAGTTGTGTTTTCTTCAAGTCTGGTGCTTGTTATTTATGCTGTTCCGATTTCACAGCCCACTACTGATTATGAAATTGCAAAGGTTTGTTTATATTACAATTGTTTGTCCCTGGTCATATTTCTAATTCTTCTGATGATTCCTTGTTTTTTTATTCTTTAGAAATTCCTAATGAGCTTCTACAATCTGGTATACACAGTTCCAAATCCACCAGTCTGGCTGCCGGATCCACTGCCTGAAAAGCTGAAAGAGATGTAGAAGTTTTTTGGGCTTAATGTCACTGCACACTAGACAAAGATATGCTGGAGGTGATGAGGAAGTCCCGTTGTGGAGTTACAGATGTTGATGAGTTCTTAATGTTTGGAAAAACAACAACCAAATGGCAGAGCACACATCTTACTTACAATGAGTGTGTGTGTGATAACAATCACAAGCCAGAGTTAAAAAAGAAGATCCAGAGAATGATCCTTTTCCTCAGGATCGTGAACTACTCCCCTGACATGTCAGTAGCTGAAGTGGATGAATCTAGTCACTCCAATGAAATTCACTCGTTTTTACAGCAGCACAGCTGACATCATGATCTCATTTGCTACAAAGGGTAAGTTTTAATCTATCAGTTCATCTGTGATGAATAGCTTAGTATATAATAATATAAACAACATGAAACATTGTTCAGTAAAATAATTATGGCAGCTAGGGCATTGAATCTTTGGGCTGAATCAATTACATTCACAGGGTTCTGATTCAACTAAAAAAAGACATTTTGCAAAAGCAGAACATTAATTTTGATGCATAATTTAGTGTTATCAAAATATATTTTTAGAATTCTATACATATTTGGCCGAATGTAACTGAGACAAGACAATTAAATTTGTCTAATTAAAGTCTTCCATGTTTTCTTGGAAAATCTTGAACCCTTTAGCACCACAATCAGCTCAAATTTGGTATGTGTTATTACAACCTGAGCTTGTTTTATTATTGGGAGATACAAGGGTCTGTATTATTTACTATTGGAGAAAATCTAATGGCCATCTTGAATCACATGTGTCTTGATAACCAGTGACATTACATCCTTGACTTCACTGAATTTGTCACGCTGTCTAGTCTCTGTTTCTCTGGGTGTCCACTAGTGGGCTCACTTCCCCTTAGGCACTTCACCGTAGGCACTAGAATTCCTCTAGTCTGGTCCTGTCTTCACAGTAATTGCACTCCTGTTAATTGCACCAGGTGCAGTTACTTTATTGTCATTAGCCTCCCTATAAAAAACAGTCTTTCCCTGTTGTTTGTATGTCCTTACCCTTCGTGTATCAGCATTCTCGTCCCCCGAGATTCTTCCTGTCTGCTCGTCCTCCGAGTCCGCTCGTTTTCCGAGTTCCCTTTCCTGTCCCTTTTCCTTTGTTTTTTTATTTTGGACTGTCTTTTTGGTTTTGACCTTGGCTGTGTTTGACAACGATTTGGATTACCCTTTATTGAATAAATACCTGCAATTGGATCTCTCTATCTCCCTGTGTCTCTCTGGTGCACGATCGTCACAGAAGGACTCCATCAACGAGATCCAGTGGTATGTCTGTTCATATCTCCTCCCCAGCCACCGAGGAATGGTTTTGAGGGTACCCGCCTGGTCGTGTTCCGTGGGACCAGGGGAGGTTGCTCAGGAGTGAGTGGTCGAGAGGAGGTCCGGCATCGCTCTCCACTGTGGCCCCCCGTCGACCCTGGGTTCAGATGGGAGCCGCCGTCTCCCAATTGTGGATGGAGAGGGGAGAGGAGGCGCAAGTCTACCGAGCCAGCGCCGCTGCACAAGATGGCCGCCAGTCCAGTGCTGCTGCACAAAATGGCTGCCAACCCAGCGCCACTGCACAGAATAGTCGCTGACCCAGCACCATTGCACAGGATGGCTGCCAACCCAGCACCACAAGGCAAGATGGAAGCCAGCCCAACACCACAACACAAGATGGCCGTCAACCCAGCGCCACGAGGCAAGATGGACACCAGCACAGCTCAGCGCCAATGCCCAAGATGGCCGCTGAGACGTTTTTGGATTATTTCTCCATGCTGTCAAAGATCCTAGAGATTCCCAGGAGTGTTCACGTCACGTCTGCCGATCCAGAGACTGTTCAAGTCATGTCTGCTGAGCCAGCACCACAGTACAAGATGGCCACCAACCCAGTGCCACTGCACAGGGTGGCCGCCAGCCCGGAGCCACTGCAGAGGATGTCAGCTGCAGTGGGCTTTCCTGAGTTGAGTCAGGTTCTCGTTGACTTTCCTGAGTTGAGTCAGGTTCTCGTTGACTTTCCAGAGTTGAGTCAGGTTCCGGTTGACCCTCCAGAGTCTAGTCATATTCCCGTTGACCCTCCGGAGTTGAGTCAGGTTCCTGTTGACCCTCCAGAGTTGAGTCACGTTCCAGTTGACTCTCCAGAATCAAGTCAGATTCCTGTTGATCTTCCAGCAGTGGCGGCTATAGAAAAATTTTACTAGGGGGGCAAGTGTTTAACCAGAGGGGCACATTAAAAATGTCAACATATTTTATTTAAATGTTATACAAATAAATACAAAAAGTAATTCTTGAAAAAATCTACACAGTAATTTTACACAATCTAAACATGTTAATAAAAACAAATTACTATTAGTACTCTTATAAAATTCAATCAGGCAATCATACATTTCACAATTTAATATTTATATATGAATGTCAACAATTCAGAAGTGTATATATTTATAATGCTTACATCACACTACACAGAAATAATATACAATTAAATTATGCTTATTTTAAATGAATTGTGCAGGCAAAAAATAAAATAAGCTTTTAATAATCTTTCAGTGCGCAAAACCATGATGGTATGAAACGCTTCAAAACTGATCTCAAAGTGATTTTAAAAGTTTACGGCTTTTAAAACGTGTGTGATCTAACAGGCACAAGCGAGTCTTTTAAAAACAGCAACAAACATCAAATACAAATACACAAAATAAAATTCATTTTATGCAAATCCACAGCCTTTTTATCTACAGATCAAACATTATAATGTGAGTATATAATATTGGAGAGAGTTTTACCATGCATCCTGTTGTAAATGGACGAGGTGCGCGCAATTTGAATACTGAATGGAGAATGATTGACAGCCGCAGAGGAGGGAAAACAAGGTTTCCATAAACTTTAATTTAATGATGTAAATAGTCTTCTGTCCATAACATTAAGCTATGGAATTGCTTCAGATGACCAAGTCACCCAAACTGAAAAGCGCGATGTTTGCATTCCTGAATATGATTAAGTTCCTAAGTGTTTGGGTGTGCTGCACTAATTTACCCATGTAGAACGTTGCATCACATTAGTTCCGCTTTTGGCGCTTGCGTGTAAAATCATATTACTTTTTTTTTCAGCGCGGGGGTGGCCACAGGGGTGGCCAGGGACATGTCTACAGAGGCACGGGCCTCCCTAGGCCTCTGTGTAGAACCGCCACTGCCTTCCAGAGTCGAGTCAGGTGCCCATTGACTTTCCAGAGTTGAGTCAGGTTCCGGTTGACCCTCCAAAGTTGAGTCAGGTGCTCGTGGACCCTCCAGAGTCGAGTCAGGTGCTCGTGGACCCTCCAGAGTCAGGGTTAGTCACCGTCGACCTTCCAGAGTCAGTGTTAGTCACCGTCGACCTTTCAGAGTCAGGGTTAGTCACCGTTGACCTTCCAGAGTCAGGGCTAGTTCCTGTTGACCTTCCAGAGTCCAGTCAGTTTCCAGTTGACTATCCAGAGTCGAGTCAGGCTCCTGTTGACCATCCTGAGTTAAGTCACGTTCCAGTTGATCCTCCTGAATCAAGTCAGATTCCTGTTGACCTTCCAGAGTCGAGTCAGGTGCCCGTTGACTTTCCAGAATTGAGTCAGGTTCCGGTTGACCCTCCAAAGTCGAGTCAGGTGCTTGTGGACCCTCCAGAGTCAGGCTTCGTAACTGTGGACCTTCCAGAGTCAGGATTAGTCACCTTTGACCTTCCAGAATCAGGGCTAGTCACCGTTGACCTTCCAGAGTCAGGACTAGTCACCATTGACCTTCCAGAGTCAGGGCTAGTCACCGTTGACCTTCCAGAGTTAAGCCAAGTCACCTGTGATCTTCAAGGACCGAGCCAAATCACTGGTGATCCTCAAGGACAGAGCCAAATCACTGGTGATCCTCAAAGACAGAGTCAAGTCACCGGTGATCTTCAAGGACAGAGTCAAGTCACCGGTGATCTTCAAGGACAGAGTCAAGTCACCGGTGATCTTCAAGGACAGAGTCAAGTCACCGGGGTTCTTCATGGGAGAATTCAAGTCACCATTGATCTTCATGAACAAAGGCAAGTCACCATTGATCTTCATGAACAAAGGCAAGTCACCATTGATCTTCATGAACAAAGGCAAGTCACCATTGATCTTCATGAACAAATGCAAGTCACCAATAATCTTCATGAGCAGAGTCAAGTCAGCATTGATCTTCTGGAGTCCGGTATAAACACCATGGGATTACCAGAGTCTCGTCACTTCTCTGTGGAATTGCCAGAGCCTCTCTACGTCTCTGCTGAACTGCCGGAGCCATTCCACATTTCTGCTGAACTATCAGTGCCTCTCCACGTCTCTGAACTGCCAGAGCAGTTCCATGTCTCTGCTGAACTACCAGAGTCTCTCCTCGCCTCTGAGTCTCGTCACGTCTCAGTCGAACTCTCTGAACACCCAACAGATCCTGTTGTGGCCACGGAGGCTACCCTTAACATTTTCATGTTTTATGTTACAGACTTGCCCAACCAGACTTGTCCTCCTGTTTGCCCAACCACACGGTTGTGGTGGTCTTCTGCTCAGCCCTGGGGGGCGTCCGTCCTGACCACACGGTTATGGTGGTCTTCTGCTCCGCCCTGGGGGGCGTCCGTCCCGACCACACAGTTATGGTGGTCTTCTGCTCCGCCCTGGGGGGCGTCCGTCCCGACCACACAGTTATGGTGGTCTTCTGCTCCGCCCTAGTGGGCGTCACGTGAAGTCCTTCTTGGACTTGTGTTTATTTTTTGTTGTTCTTCTGTCTGTGTCTTTCTTTCTGTTTCATCCTATGGACCTGGCCCTCCTTCCCCCTGATCCTCCGCCGGTCCACCTCCCTCCTGGGTTTCTAGTCTGTGTCTTTCACTCTGTTTCCCTCTAAGGACCTGGCCCTCCATCCCTCCCCCTGATCCTCCGCCGGTCCACCACCCTCCTGGACTCCTTGTTTTGTGTTGCACTTCTCTTGTCTCTGTTTTCCCATTTTACCTGGTCGTCTTGTCTCTGTTTCCCCATTCTAACTGGTCCTCTTGTTTCTGTTTTCCCCATTTTACCTGGCTCTCCGTCCCTCCCCTAGTCCTCCGCCGCTTCACCTCCCTCCTGGTCTCTGTCTGTTTTTGGTTTTCAATCATTCATATGCTATAAAATTAATTAAAAAACATATATTTGTTCAATGATAAAAAAGAGCTTATTTTATCAAAAGCAACACAAAATAATATCTCGTATCAAAGCAAGTTGGTTTTTTTAATCACACACGTTTGTATCATAAGGTTTCAAAGTTGTGTTCCAACTTTTTGACTGTCAGACATTCATTAAATATAATAAATTCAAAGAATATAAAAGGCAGCTGTCCAAATCCCACCTCTATAGAGTACTGTACATCAGTGTCAGACAGGCTTTGGTAAGTGTTATAGTTTTATAATATTTGGATTGCTTGATTGCAAAATGGAAAGGGGCAGCAAGGTAAAAAAGCAAATTTTGATAAAAAAAAAAGAGAAAGGTTGGGAAGTTAAAATTTAATTCATGCATTTAGCAGAATCTTTGATATCATAAATACCCATGCAAGAAACTTATTTTTTAAATGTACATTTTTTAACTGAACACAAAATAGCATAGCATACGCAAAGCAGAGAATAAATAAATTAATATATAGAGGAACGAAATATATTAATAATAAGTACAATGATACATAGAAAAAATAATTGAATGTAGTATTATGTAATAGTGATTATTATTATTATTTCAATTTTTTTTATCATTTTCTTCACACCGAGAAAGGAAATATTCTTGTGCATGAAAAACCCCCCAGATAAATCAGCTGTATTTCCAGGGCGATGTCAGCCGTTACATTAATTAATTACAAATATTAATTAAATGACAGTTCAAGATGTTTACAGTAACATTCAATTCAAGTTTATTAATACAGCGCTTTTGACGATACAAATTGTTGCAAAGCAACTTTACAGAAAATTCAGTTTCTACAGTATTTAGTAGTAGCTTATTAGTGGTGACTGTCAGTTTATGTACATATGGCAGAAATGTACAGAAAAATCAATCAAAGATTCAAACAGACAATGAACACTATTAACAGCAATTATTATATGATGCAATCAAACTTATTGCAAAATTATGTAGTTCTGTATGTTGTTTCAGGATTGGCATCATCTGAGGTCCTCTGAGGGTTTGGCATCATCTCTTCTCAGGTGTTCTGGATCCAGACTGAAGCTTGTTTAAATCGTAGTTACCACGGAATGACATAATTAGCGTAGCTGCTTTCCCATCCAAGTAAAATGAATTAGTTTAACCCAAGGAATAATAATGTGTATTTGATCAGATGTAACTGCAGTCCAAGATTATGAGATGCATTATTTGAATGCTTGGCCAAAGAGTTTTTAATCTAGATATAAACAGAGAGAGTTTGTCTGAACCCCGAACATTTTCAGGAAGGCTATTCCAGAGTTTGCGAGCCAAACATGAAAAAGCTCTACCTCCTTTAGTGGACTTCGCTATCCTAGGAACTACCAAAAGTCCAGACTACCTGTACTGTAGCTTGTTTATTGAAGATGCAAGACAACTCTCTAGCAGCGCATTACAATAGTCTAGAGGTCATAAATGCATGAACTAGCTTTTCTGCATCAGAAATAGGTTTCGTAGCTTGGAATTGTTTCTAAGATGGAAGAATGCTGTTTTTGTAACATGGGAAATATGATTTTCAAAAGATTAGTTGCTGTCTAATATTACACCCAGATTTTGACTACAGCGGAAGTAACAGTACATCCATCTAGTTGCAAACTGTAATCTATGAAATTGACTCTCCATTTAAATAATAGGACAGATTTGATCTGAACCATCTTAAAGCCTGCCCTTGAATACCTGTATAGTTTTGTATCATGAATTATGGTGTCGAACACAGCACTAAGATCAAGTAAAACTATCAATACGATGTAGCCTTGGTCTGATGCAAGAAGCAAGTAATTTGTAATTTTAACAAGTCCAGTTTCTGTGCTATGGTGGGGCAAGAAACCTGACCGAAATTTTTCATAGAGAATTTTTTTTTTTTTTTTGCCGCAAGGAGAACAATTGAGCAGACAACTTTTTTAAAATTTTTAGACATAAATGAAAGACTTGAAATGGGTCTGTCATTTGCCATTTCACTAGGATCTAATTGTGGCTTCTTAATAAGATAATTTAGTCATTACAGGATCTAACAGGCATCTTGTTGGTTAAGATGCAGTGATAAGTTTATTTAGCTCTTCCTGTCTTATAGTTGTAAAACACTGCAGTTTACCTTTGGGTGCGCTGAATGAAGCTGATGCTGAAGTAGCCGGCAGCCATATCACCCTGGAGCCCAAGACCGGTTTCCCACTGAAGCTAAGCAGGGCTGAGCCTGGTCAGTACCTGGATGGGAGACCTCCTGAGAAAGCTAGGTTGCTGCTGGAAGAGGTGCTAGTGAGGCCAGCAGGGGGTGCTCACCCTGTGGTCTGTGTGGGTCCTAGCGCCCCAGTGTAGTGATGGGGACGCTATACTGTCAACGAGCACCGTCCTTCGGATGAGACGTTAAACCGAGGTCCTGACTCTCTGTGGTCATTAAAAATCCCAGGATGTTTTTCGAAAAGAGTAGAGGTGTTACCTCGGCATCCTGGCTAAATTCGCCCATTGGCCTCTGACCATCATGGCCTCCTAACAATCCCCATATCCGCTGATTGGCTTCATACCTCCGTCTCCTCTCCACCAGTAAGCTGGTGTGTGGTGGGCATTCTGGCGCAATATGGCTGCCGTCGCATCATCCAGGTGGATGCTGCACACTGGTGGTGGATGAGGAGATACCCCCTGTCTATGTAAAGCGCTTTGAGTGCCTAGAAAAGCGCTATATAAATGTAAGGAATTATTATTAATTATTATTATTATGAAGTATTACACCCTGTAGAATCTACATTTGCTATTGTATTTCTGATGTTATCTATTTTATCAGTGAAGAAATTCATAAAGTCATTACTATTTAACTGTGAGGTAATATTAATATTGGGTCACGTCTGGTTATTTGTTAATCTAGCTAGTACGATAATTAAAAAAAACCTTGGATTGTTTTGGTCCATGTCTTCACATGCTCCCAATATCAGTCCTCTTGTTTTTATTTAATTATTTATTTTTATGTGTGTAAAGTGTAAAAGTGGTACAGTGAAAACCTGTTAAAGTAACTGCATTTGTGCACATAGTGGACATTTCACTTAATAAACCAGATTGTCAAAACCTGGTCTGGGATGGTTTTTTCTTCCAGATAACATTTATCTCTTCAGTGGGAGAAATTTGTTCAGCTCCAGCAATAGAAAGCTCATTCGTTTACTGAAGAGCGATTACTTCCAGCCCTGTTAGTCAGCTTTTTTCTCAAACATTGATGAAGATGGATGTAATGGGGTGTTTCAAAATTACAGCACTTACTTTAATACATGTGCATTTAAACTAATTAAATAAATTATTCATTGATTGTTCAAATTGTCACTGGACTTCTAATTTATTGCTGTTATGATTTTAAAAGAATGCATATGTCAGGATCCTGCCCTGACTTTCTTGTCTGTCCTGTGTTTATTTAATGTGTCTTTGTTTATTTTGTCCCTGGGCTCATGGCTGTGTATTTGTTGTGTGGGTCATGTGAACCTCTTGTTTTGCCTCCTTGTTTTCAATCACCACAACCCCTTGTTTAGTCCTTGTTTGTCCAATTGTGTTCACCTGATCCTCATGTGTTCTGCTCCCTTTATATTATGCTCATTTCCTTCTTGTCTTTGCTTGTTTGTTTTGTCTGTGCATTCTCCTTACTAGTGTCCAGGCACCCAAAAGGAAAAACACATAATAAATATACAAATGAATAACAATAAACAAAAAACTAATAAACAAATACAAAAAACTTTAACATATATTCAACCGGTTTGAAAAACAAATCCTACCCTCAGTAGTTACCAATATCAAATCACAATCAGCCATAATAAATCAAACGTACCATTTTGAATAATACAAAAATACTACTCCAAATTAAGTCCTAATTTATCTGTCTATTAAGATAAAGAAGAAAAACAGAAACCAACTCAAGCAGCATTAACAACAATGTTGAAATTCTCACTCTCACCCCCTACTTCTGAAAAAAATAAATCTTTATACCTTTTAAATTGCAACATATTAACACTTTCTTTGATATATCCGTTTACTGTATTCCACAATATCATCCCACATTTCGAAATAAAAATCCTTTTGAGCTTTTTTGTGCATTTTGCTGTCAATTTGCTGTCAATTTGAGCCCCTCTTAAATTGTAACACCCCTGTCTATCTGTGAATAATGTTGTATATTTCTAGGCAGCTTTTTATTTTTTGCTGTATAAACTGTTTTGTGCAGGTTTAAATTCTATCAGATCATAACATTTTAAAGTATGAGATTTTAAAGACAATAAATTAGTATGCTCATAATATCCTTATTTATTTACTGTCCTAATTGCTCTTTTTTATGTACTTAGTATTTGTAGGGTGGTTTTGTAGAGTAGGTGTTGCCCCATACTTCAACACAATAATTTAAATATGGCAATACAAGTGAACTGTACAGAATATAAAGTGCTTTCTCATTCAATACATGCCTTGGTTTTGCAATTCCTCTGATATTCTATGCTACTTTTGGTCTCACATCTTTAATGTGGGGTTTCCAACAGATTTTGTAATCAAGAATCACCCCTACAAATTATACAGTACAGACCAAATGTTTGGAATTATATACATAACAAAAAAGTGTGAAATAACTGAAAATATGTCATATAGGTTCTTCAAAGTAGCCACCTTTTGCTTTGATTACTGCTTTGCACACTCTTGGCATTCTCTTGATGAGCTTCAAG
Source organism: Carassius auratus (assembly GCF_003368295.1). Classification (NCBI taxonomy): domain Eukaryota; kingdom Metazoa; phylum Chordata; class Actinopteri; order Cypriniformes; family Cyprinidae; genus Carassius; species Carassius auratus. The sequence goes on from NC_039252.1 coordinate 15,250,488, forward strand.
AGGTAGTCACCTGAAATGGTCTTCCAACAGTCTTGAAGGAGTTCCCCGAGAGATGCTTAGCACTTGTTGGCCCTTTTGCCTTCAGTCTGCGGTCCAGCTCACCCATAAACCATCTCGACTGGGTTCAGGTCCGGTGACTGTGGAGGCCAGGTCATCTGGCGCAGCACCCCATCACTCTCCTTCTTAGTCAAATAGCCCTCGATGCCTTCAGTGTGACTCTGCAATTTCATAGTCATGAAAATAAAGAAAACTCTTTGAATGAGAAGGTGTGTCCAAACTTTTGGTCTGTACTGTACATTGATATACATGTTCTTTACCTTAGAATATTGCATGTTTCTTAGTCACTGCACTTATCCAGCTCCTTGATATATCTTACAGTCAGCACTCTGGCCTCCTCAGGTGCCTCATAAAGCTTTATGTACAATTTGTTGTCCAGGTTGACTGGATTTTCTTCTGCTTCCTTAGCAAGTAAGCACTTCTTGCGGTGTCTGTATTCCTTTTTGTTAAATGATACAATGTGTTTGTAAAATAAAAACAACTATATTTATGTCACATATCGGCCCATTCACATATAAGGATAAAATTCCTATGAAAACAGTTAAAAACTGAAGAAGAAAACAAAATCATTACATAAACTGTACGTGCAGAGACTCATTTCATATATAGATTTCCCTTTAGTGTTTTGAAATTGCATTTTTTTTTTTTTTTTGCAAAACTCAAAACAACTTTTGCCATTTCATTAGAGAATGCATAAACCACTTTCCTCTTGAGGATATAAGAGGAGGTGTTTAAGGTTTTTTGGATGTGTATCAGCAGTTTTTAATCCCCATAAGCTCCTACTGTACCTGCAAGCACATACATGAACACAGTGGACGCCCCGGTTTTGTTGGGTGACTGAAGCCACGCCAGTGAATCACAACCAGAGATGACGATGAATCTGGAACGTCCTCTGAGACCGTGTCTGAAATGTCCATGTATGTCTATTGATTTCTTGCTGTTCTCATTCTGATAAGGAAACAATGGTTGAGTTATTTTAGTGCAATCAGAGTAAAAAAGTAACAGAGTCAAGCTTCACTTCCGCATTTGAGGTTTTGTGATTCAGTCAACCCATGATTATGTTAACATTTAAAAGGGCAGCACAAAGTATTCATTAAAAACCTGTTAACTGGTCATTTGTTGTACTTTCAAATATTGGAAAAACATATATACATATATACAACACACACATATATATATATATATATATATATATATATGTATATATATATATACACACACACACACATTTACATTTATGGTGGATGTATATTTAACAAGGCAAAGTATATACTTAGTAAAATAAGTTTTTGTGGGGTAAAGGTTTGACGGACCATTCTCAAAATCGCTGCATCAACTATCACAATTATTTAAATTTCATTAAATAGTTATTTTATATGAAAAAAAAAATGGGAAAAAAACCCCCACCTCCACCAATATAGGATCACAAAATGCTTTTAATAGGAAATTTCTGAATACCACAGCTGAAAGCTTAATAGCTAATTTACATTCAAGCAAAGGTGTTTACATTTTGGCTCTTTGTGGTGCGTATAAATTTAAATATTGAGAAATATTGGTGCTAAATAAAAGTGTGTGACAGAAATCACAGGAATATCTTGGCAAGAAGGAAGAGATTTGTGTTAAAGGAAGCTGGTAATTCTGTAATTACGTCTTGTCTGTCAGTTTAATGGTTTACTCACAGAAACCTGTGGCTGATGACTCCACCTGTTGCTCAAACCCTCACAGTTCGAAGAGTATATAAACCTCCATCAAACCTTTGCCAATCAGAAGTGCAAGAGCCTAAGCAGCAGCCCACAACATGAGGATTCACCGTCAGCTGTGTTTTCTCGCAAGCCTGCTGCTTGTTATTCACGCTGGACCGATTTCACAACCATCTGACAAAGATGAAACCACTGCAGAGGTGTGTGTTTTTGCTTTAATATAATACTTGTGTGTGTGTTTGTTTGTTTTTGCTCATTATTTCTTCAATTTTTTTTTTAATCCTAAAGCATTACCTGAAGAGCTTTTACAATCTAACAGATGAAACAGATCAAAGAATCGTTGACCGAAGAGAATCCAGTCAACTGACTGAGAAGATGAAAGAGATGCAAAAGTTCTTTGGGTTTAAGGTGACTGGGAAGCTGGATAGTGAAACAATGGAGATGATGAAGAAGCCCCGCTGTGGAGTTCCAGATGTTGCTAAGTACTCCACATTCGAAGGCAACCCCAAATGGCAGACCAACAAGCTCACCTACAGGTGTGTATAATAACAGTTCACTTGGTACGGCTTACAAAAGATCGAAAGAGGCAAATACAGACTATGAGGCTTTTACAGAATCGTGAACTACACCCCTCACATGTCAAAAGCTGAAGTGGACGACTCCATGGAGAAAGCCCTGCAGGTCTGGGCCAAAGTCACTCCAGTGAAATTCACGCGTATCTACAGCGGCGCAGCTGACATCATGATCTCCTTTGGTACAAGATGTAAGTAGGGATAATATTTCATTTAATTCTTTTCAGTTTAAATCAATGTGACTGATGATAAATGCAGACCAATTAGTCATGTACTGTCATCACAATACAATTGTTCAGTGAAATAATTTTTGCAGTTAGTGCCTTGGTTAAATCCAAGTATCACAGCACATGTTCCTAATCTGTTATCTCTAGGTCACATTTGTTATGCTGTTCATAAAATAGCACTGGTTTATCTTAAAGAAAATAATAGTGAAGTTTGAAATCAGTCTTTTTCTGGAAAAAGGAAACCAAGAGTGCTAGTGTGAGGGGATGGTTGCTTTGCACTTTGTAAAATAATTTATTTGATAGCCATGTGTTTCAAATATTGTATTGTTAAAAGTCACGATTTAGCAGTCATAATCCAAGATCGATGCATCTGAGTCAGATCAGTCATTACCAGCCTAATTACAAAATTTGTTTGCATGTCTTAACTAAAGCCAAGGCAAGGTTCTGTGATTTATAAACATTTTTATATCACTTTAATACTGTCTATTAAACTAGAAGACCTCGTTGGATATATTAGGCTAAAGCAATAAAAACTCTTTCTAACAGATCATGGGGATGCTTACCCGTTTGATGGCCCACAAGGCATTTTGGCTCATGCTTTCGCTCCCTCTCCTGGACTCGGTGGAGATGCACATTTTGATGGTGATGAGTTTTTCACCTTACGTTCATCAAGAGGTGAGTTTCGCTAAGTGGAGCCTAGTTTTCCGAAGTTCTTCATTTTAGTAGTGCAATACACTCATTACCACAGATTGTAACTTAAGCACCACTCACGTTTGATTTTTATTTGAACCTAAACCGTGCTGCTTAACTTCTCCACAGGATTTGTCCTGTTCTTGGTGGCTGCCCATGAGTTTGGTCACTCTTTGGGCCTTGCTCATTCCAACATTCGTGGGGCTCTGATGTTCCCCACATACAGCTTTACTGATCCGGATCGTTTCTCTCTACCTTATGATGATATCAGAGGGATTCAGTCGCTCTATGGTAAGCGCATGATCTTAAAGTGCACGTCTACAATCTTTAAGCTAAAAATATTCAATCGTTTGTTTAATATCTGGTGTTTCCTTCAGGCCCAAACAGAGACAGTATCTCCATCCAACCTGATCCAGAAGTACCAACAGCTCCTAACGCCTGTGACCCTAATCTGATCATGGATGCAGTTACAACTCTAAGGGGTGAAACAATGTTTTTCAAGGACAGGTAATAGAAAACAAAATCCAAGTATTTTCTATAGACCCAAAATATTGAAATGAAATGACTTCATGTCTCTCTCTGCAGCTTTTTCTGGCGCAGTTCTCCAAGCAGAAGTGTGACACAACTTCAAATCAAGCATTTCTGGCTCAACGCTCCTAATAATATAGAAGCTGCATACGAGGATCCAGTGCGAGATAAACTTTTCTTTTTCAAAGGTACCTTCTCAGACAATCTGGGAATGCTGAAACCACAATCACACTTACAATCTCTATATCTGTGCTGAGAAATAGTCTGTCTTTGTTTACAGGTAGACAAGTCTGGGCTTTTAATGGCATCACTCTTGAGTCCGGCTATCCCAAGACTCTCAGCAGCTTTGGTGTGTCATCACTGGTGAGAAAAATCTGTGCTGCCGTCCATGACACATCCTCAGGAAAAACACTGCTCTTCGTTGAAAAAGTTTACTACAGGTGGGTCAAGTGCTGGATCATAAACAAAAGCCCTTTAAATGAGCTCTGAAAAGCTGTTGTAAGGTTAAATCTCCCATTTTTTGGAAGCTATGATGAGAGGGCAAAGAAGATGGATAGAGGGTATCCCCAACTAGTGGAAAGTGGATTTCCAGGGATGACTGGAGAGGTTACAGCAGCCCACATAGCCAACGGTAAGGATTCTAATCTCTTTTTCTACAAGCATTAATGTGCAATAATTATACTTCATAAAACTGAATGGTTTTTTTTTTTCTTACAGGTTTTATTTATCTCTACAGTGGGACAAATGTGTTTGAGTTCGGGTTATACAGTAAGAAGTACTTCCGTGTGCTGAAGAACAGTTTTTTCTTGCCCTGCTAGTTGAGCTTCCTTGAAAGAAGAAGCGGATGTATATTTAGAAGGTTATTTTACAACTACTGCATTTATTTTTAAATGCATGTACATATTTAAACAAATGAATTGTTCAATTAATTTTTTTCTTTCTGCTGTTTGTCACTGGACTTCTAATATAACTTAAACAATGCATTTTTACACAATCAATTTTATGTTTTTTTTTTTTTCAAATAAACTAAAGTGCCTATTTTAACTTAAAAGCATGTGAGCGTCTTCATTTTGTAAGAAGGATTGATTTTGGTGTGGACTTTAAACATTTTAAATAGATTTACAGGGCAGACCTATATAACTATTATATTAATTTCAATATTAGCATTGTAAAAATATCAAACCATCTACTGTAAACTCTCAATAATAAGTAAACCTCTAAAGCTTTATAGAAGGTTAGACTTGTTGACACTTGCTGTTGATATAGTATAATGAGCCTTCTCATCATGTGTTTATACTTTAGAGCTTGGCCATGTAGACGTACCAAGAAGAATGTTGCAATTTCTGTTCATATTTAATGCCGTTGTTATGCATGCACATTCTCTTTTGGGTGGGTGAGTGGGTATGTTTGACCAGAAAGAAGGTAAATCCAAAGAACAGGCAGGGAATCAAAAAACTAAAATCAGTCTCCCACTTCCACCCCTTCTAAAACAGCTGCTGATTAGAAATGATAAAACACTGGAGAAGCCCCTTTTAGACCATATGGTCTTATAAAAGTCACAAACAGAGACAGTGGAGATCAATTAAACTTCCCTGAAGAGGAGTAAGACTGAAGTATGGAGCACTTAACACTTGGAAACTTGTGGTGTTTTTAGCTCTTTGCGACGGTGCTCCCGCGAAAGCATCACAAGAAGACCATCAAATAGAAGAGGTAATATGTATTAGTTTCCTCTTCAAAGGTAGTCTTATTTCCTAAAGTGTCTTTGGTGGTGTACAACAAGGCTTTAGTAAATGCAGTTGTGTGTTCTTCCACATACAGCTCAGCAGTACTGGGCAGTAAAAGGTAGAACCATTCCAAAGTCATAACCAAATTTGGGTTTCCCACATATGCAAGAAAGATCGATGCAGCTATATATGTAAAATCAACTGGGCACACTTTTTTTCTTTTTCTTTTTTCTTTCTTTCTTTTTTTTTTTTAACCAAATACTCTCATTTTTATACAAATAAAAATGAGAGAGGACTGTATGTCACTACCACTACATAAAAAAAAAAAAAAAAAAATTAAAAAGTCACAATTTTTAAAATGTCACATTTAGTTCAGTTAAATTTAATACATTCAAGAACATGTTTTTTACCAAAAATATAATACATTTACTATCCTTAAAAAAACATATACTACATATTTAGCATTTATATTTATATTACATATTACATTTTAGCACTCACTATTCTAAATTTATTCTTAAACAAATAACAAAATAACAGACCTCTAACACTAGCTTGCTCTATACTTTTTCTATTCTATCTGTTTTATTTTTATTTTTAATATTATTTAAAAGCCCTTGTTACGTGTACTGTCTTTAAGCTAACTGAGATTTGTCATAGCATTTATATATCATTGCTCGCTTGTTGTTTTTTTATTGCTTCCATTGTCCTTATTTGTAAGTGCTTTGGATAAAAGCGTCTGCCAAAATGTAATGCAAATGAAATGTACATATACTACATTACCTATAATGCTCTGGGCGACGTCATGTGACGCAGACACACCTCTTACTGTGATTGGCTGCTCACTGTAAGCGTTCACTACACTCTCGGAGAGCTGAAGGTGAAATTTGCTCTTTTGTGTATGCAGTTTTCCATCGCGATCATGACTTCCTGTGCTTTTTACAGTACACGCACACACATGTGCAGACATCTGGTGAGTTTTAACTAAATCAATATCGATAGCCGATATTGACTATGCCACGAGACTTGCGGAGCTAGCAGCAGTTTGATTGCAGGCCTGTGCATTATTTACATTTTAAACAGTGCACCTAACTTCTTAAAAAGTAACGTTAGATGTTCAAAATTAAGGCATTGATATAAATTCTTCAACCATTTTATTATGTCAGCAAAATAGCTTTTGAATCTGCCTTTGCAGGCACATAAATATCTGAGCAGGACCTACAGCACACGACCATCTCTAAATGTGAGTAAAATATTATGCGATTTTATGAGAGCCAGAGCGATTTCTGTCAGGTGAGTATTTCTTCCATCTCTGTCTGGACAGGAAGTCGTCATCGTCAGTGCAGTCAGGACTCCCATTGGGTCTTTCAGAGGAAGCCTTTCCACAGTCCCTGCCACTAAACTGGGCTCCATTGCTATTAAAGGAGCCATTGAGAAAGCAGGTATGGAAATCGTGTTTTATCATATATTATATTTAAGTCTGTGGTTTAACAATAAAACAATTTATTAAAAAAAACATATATATATATTTTTTTAATTGTATAAGATTATGATTGTTTTAATATCATTCATATTTTTACATTTACACCATAATTCAAATGTTTTAGGTCAGTATATTTCATTTTTGATAGAAAGTAATACTTTTATTTAGCAACAATGCATTAAATTCAGCCAAAGGGACATTAAAACACTTATAATGTTAGAGAACAATTCGGATTCTACTCTGTAATAATAAGAAATGTCTCATACGCACCAAACAGGCATATTAAAATTAATTCTGAAGGATCATGTGCTTTGCCATCATAGGAATAACTATATTTATTAATAGAATATATTAGATTTAATAACATATTAAAAGAGAAAACATTTAATTGTAAGTATATTTCACAGTATTACTATTTTAAAGGATTTTTGATCAAATAAATGCAGCTTTAGTGAGCAGCAGATATTATTCAGAAACCATTAAAAATATATAAAATAAATTGTAAAAAAAATAAACATTTAAGCTATAATAAAACCTAATCACCACATTTATTTAAATCAGAAAGGTGTTTCTACAACAAATGCAACATAGTTTGATATTTTGTATTCCAATGAAATGATATTAATAAGTGTGTGTTATTATTTTTAAGACTTATTTGGATGATAAAATGTGTCATCTACAGGAATTCCTTTTGAGGAGGTGAAAGAAGTTTATATGGGCAATGTGTTGCAGGCAGGAGAAGGACAAGCACCAACCAGACAGGCTCTTCTGGGTGCAGGTGAGTCACGTATCACACACATAAACAAACATAACAAAAAAAATACAATGCAACTTCTCCAAGAAAAGTGTGTTTTTTGTGATTTTCCTCATGTAGGCCTCCCTCTCTCCACTCCGGCAACTACCATCAATAAAGTATGTGCTTCTGGGATGAAGTCCATCATGATGGCCGCTCAGAGTCTCATGTGTGGGCATCAGGTAATGTGATAGACAGGAGATTCAGAAAGTGTTGTGTGTGAAAGTGAGAGCATTTAGAGTCCTCCTATTACAGCAAATCAACATGATGTCTTCCAGGATGTTATGGTTGCTGGTGGAATGGAAAGCATGTCTCAGGTTCCTTATGTGATGGCCAGAGAAGCGCCCCCTTATGGTGGAGTGAAGATGGAGGATCTGATCGTTAAGGACGGGTTGACAGACGTCTACAACAAGTTCCACATGGTACAGTTATTTTGAGCCAGTAAAACCCATTGCATTGTATTTGCATAATAGTTAAGCCTGAAAATAACTCTTGGGTCAATCTAGGAAGTGAGTGTGGAAACATTGGACCGCAAATGTACTGTACGTAAACACTGGAGAGGCCATGATTGTGTAAAACACCTACATACTTCTCCATTTTTAGGGCAGCTGTGCTGAAAATACAGCCAAGAATAGCGGTATCTCCAGGGAGGAGCAGGACGCATTTGCTATTAACTCATACAGCCGCAGCAAAGCAGCATGGGAGTCGGGCGTACTGGCCAAGGAAGTGGTTCCCGTAAGCATCCCTCAGAAAGGTTGGTTTCACTGTGGAAGCTCTTAAGTTCCATATCATTCCCTTTTATTAGCTAAAATATTTAATAACACAATTTATAAATATGAGACATAATTGCAATAAATAAGCTTTCTCACCGCATAGGAAAACCAGACATCGTTGTGAAGGAAGATGAAGAATATAGGAAGGTTGACTTCAGCAAAGTCCCCAAACTGAAGGCTGTGTTCCAGAAAGAGAACGGTACAAGATTATCATTAACCCCAGTGTTAACATAGTGGACTTCAAATTTGAAAAGGACATTAAAAAAAATAAAAAAATCTATCTAATCGCTAACCCTGCTTGATTATGATTTAACTGTAGCGTTATTCAATATTACATTGAAAGTTAATAGATTGTAAATGTTTTTCATCACAGCTTCATCAGTACACGTGTAATTACAAATATATTTATATTATGACATAAAGGTTTCAGCGGAATATAGTTTAGTTTACCAAAATTGCGTGTTAGTACCTTCAACAGTACACTTTAACCATATTTCAAATACAATAAAATTAGCACCGAGCTAATTGCATTTATTATATATAATAAACTTTCATGTAATTGCAAAAATAAAATGCAATTACCGTATTTTTTCGGAATATAAGTCGCACCTGAGTATAAGTCGCATCAGTCCAAAAATACGTCATGATGAGAAAAACAAACAAATATAAGTCACACTGGACTATAAGTCGCATTTATTTAGAACCAAGAGAAAACATTACTGTCTACAGCCGCGAGAGGGCGCTCTGTGCTGCTATGTGTAGACTACAGGAGCAGCACTGAGTGCCCTCTCGCGGCTGTAGACGGTAATGTTTTCATTTGGTTTATTTCTCTTGGTTCATCTCAAATAAATTTTGATAAATAAGTCGCACCTGACTATAAGTCGCAGGACCAGCCAAACTATGAAAAAAAGTGCGACTTATAGTCTGGAAAATATGGTAAGTGTCTGAAAACATATTTACCGTTCACTTAGGTTTTTATTTTGAAGTATATGATGTTGTTTTTAAAAGTATGCTATAAAGTACTTCTTTTCCATAAGTGAGGATATTGAAAAAGTGTTTTCACTTCAAAAGACGAGCAAAAACGTTTGTTTTTACAGGCACAGTGACGGCAGCCAACGCTAGTACGCTGAACGATGGCGCGGCGGCTCTCGTGCTCATGACAGCAGATGCGGCAAAGAGGCTCAACATCACACCACTTGCAAAGATCATTGGTGAGGCAATTCACTCCTCTTAGATTAAATTCATTTTTATAGTGTATTTTGTTCATTTGAACAGATACTGCTGTGTTTGACTTTACGTAGGAATGTTAAATTTTTTAATCTTCAATTTTATTTTGCGCATGTTTCATTAAGTTGTTTATTAGTTTGAATAAAGTATCAAAAGCATTTAATCATATGTTTTTATTGAACAAATCTGTTGATATAATTTAGTATAAACAATAGAGCTGACATATATTACGCACTATAACAAATGCCTGCAGAGGGCGCCAACGGCCTGGCGATTGTTTTTACACTTTACTGCACAATCTAATCCTTGTTTAATATTGTCCAAACATAATTTAATTCAATTGTCCACTTAATCTTTAATATTTGGACATTTCTATATGACAGAAAAACTACAGCCACTGTATTTTCTTGAATACCTGGACATCAAAATGTGTAAACTTTGATTTTGAAATCGGTGTGAACAGTCAGCTTATTGCGAAAGATACTGATATTCTCCTGTGTTTGCATAGGTTTATAAATTATTTACTTTACAAGTCTGATGCAATGGTGCATGCTACATTCTGAGATGAAAGTAACAATGAACCCAAATTCACAATATGTAGAGATGGAGTTTGAGATGCTCCACACATGTAAATGTTAACAGTTTGTGTGGAGCAGCATTTACTGTGAAGTGAGCCGCTCTGACATGCATGTGTGTGACCTACATGCATGTAAATAATTATCGCATATATTTATTTAATTGAATATTAGCATTTGTAAACTCACAATAGCATTATGGTTTATTATGATTTTAATTATGCAGCCTTGGAGAACGGTCTAATAATGTGTTTCATGGATTCTCCTCCGTTGATTTCGCCACTTCCATTATTTTGCAGATTTCACAATTGCAAAATGCAATCAATGTTTTTTTAAATTGCCTTTTCGAATTGAATCGAGAAATCATTGCAGCCCTAATTCATAGCATTTTTAAATGGTTACAACCCGTTATTTGAAAAATAAAAGTCTTGTTAATGGTAAAACAACACTATTTTGACTTACTTTTATGCTACCCGAAAAAATCTAGTTGACTTGGTAGCATTGCTTTGACGCTTTTAGCTAGCTGCTGAGATGTAGTGAGCTACTCATTCATGGCCTGTTTTTTCAGAGAACTATGTTTGCTAGATTCACATCCATCTAGATCACCATTTTATCCTAATTCACAGCTTTTGCTGATGCTGCTGTGGCCCCCATCGATTTCCCTATCGCTCCAGCCTTCGCTGTCCCAAAGGTTAGCTGATGTTTATTGCTGATCTAATGTGTTTTTTGAAGTCCTTCGGGGTAGTAACATCTGTTTCGCACAGGTCCTGAAGGCAGCCGGTGTAAAGAAAGAGGACATTGCCATGTGGGAGATCAATGAGGCCTTCAGTGTCGTGGTGCTGGCCAACATCAAGATGTTAGACATTGACCCCAACAAAGTCAATATCAATGGAGGAGCAGTTTCGCTCGGACATCCAATTGGGTAAATACATGCAACATGCTTCTCATGCATCACTGTTCACTATATTGACATACTGTAATTAGATTTGCATAATAATTAATGTGTCGGTTTAATGGTTTCTAGAATGTCAGGGGCGAGAATCGTAGGACACATGGTACACAATCTGAAATCTGGGCAGTACGGACTGGCGGGAATCTGCAACGGAGGAGGCGGCGCCTCTTCTATTCTGATCCAGAAATATTAGGACTTGCACTTTAATCCACAGAATGTGTGTAGGATTTGGTCCTTGAGTCATATATACTTTCATCATTAATGTGAGGTCAGTCTGGGTTTTCAATTTAAATAGGAAACAAAGTTGTCAATGTTCATACAATAAAAACTTGTAGTATTTTTTCTGTGCACTCTATGCACATTTTGTTATGTGGTGTCATTCTCAAAATAATGTTTTAATAAAAGGGTTTAAAATGTAAAAATCTGTATTTGCATTAAAATAGAATATTGTTTGTTTTTGTTGATGATTATACTCAGAAATAATGCATTTCACCTGAATGAACACCAGATGGCGTGTGTGCTTTGAGCTCTGTTTGCTGATTGGCTAATGGACGCTTTTCACAGACTATAATGAATCAATAATAAAAAATAAATAAATCAAATGTTCTGTTATAATATTTTATTCTGACATTAAATGACCAAAAATAATAAAAAAAAAAGCTCCAAAGGGGTTTCTATATTGGTAAATTTGACAACATTCATTCTTCTGACTTTATCAATCTCTCTAAACACAATAGAAGTGCTTTGTTTTTGTTTTTTAAGCAAATGGGAAAACAAAAGTTATATTTGCTTTGGTCTCCCATATATATATATATATATATATATATATATATATATATATATATATATATATATATATATACAGGTACTGGTCATATAGAAAATTATCAAAAAGTTGATTTATTTCACTAATTCCATATAAAAAGTGAAAGTTGTATATTATATTCATTCATTACACACAGACTGATATATTTCAAATGTTTATTTCTTTTAATTTTGATTATTATAACTGACAACTAAGGAAAATCCCAAATTCAGTATCAGAAAATTAGAATTTACTTAAGACCAATACAAAGGAAGGATTTTTAGAAATCTTGGCCAACTAAAAAGTATGAACATGAAAAGTATGAGCATGTACATCACTCAATACTTAGTTGGGGCTCCTTTTGTCTGAATTACTGCAGCAATGGCATGGAGTCGATCAGTCTGTGGCACTGCTCAGGTGTTATGAGAGCCCAGGTTGCTCTGATAGTGGCCTTCAGCTCATATCGCATCTTCCTTGTCACAATACCCCACAGATTTTCTACGGGGTTAAGGTCAGGTGAATTTGCTGGCCAATTAAGAACAGGGATACCATGTTCCTTAAACCAGGTACTAGAAGCTTTGGTACTGTGTGTAGGTGCCAAGTCCTGTTGGAAAATGAAATCCGTATCTCCATAAAGTTGGTCAGCAGAAAACTTCCTGGTATATGGCTGTGTTGACCTTGGACCTCAGAAAACACAGCGGACCAACACCAGCAGATGACATGGCAACCCAAACCATCACTGACTTTGGTAACTTTGCACTGAACCTCAAGCAACGTGGATTGTGTTCCTCTCCTCTCTTCCTCCAGACTCTGGGACCCTGATATCCAAAGGAAATGCAAAATATACTTTCATCAGAGAACATAACTTTGGACCACTCAGCAGCAGTCCAGTCCTTTTTGAAGCGAGACGCTTCTGACGCTGTCTGTTGTTTAAGAGTGTCTTGACCCAAGGAGTGTGACAGCTGAAACCCATGTCTTGCATACGTCTGTGCGTAGTGGTTCTTGAAGCACTGACTCCAGCTGCAGTCCACTCTTTGTGACTCTCCCCCACATTTTTTAATGAGTTTTGTTTCACAATCCTCTCCAGTGTCCGGTTATCCCTATTGCTTGTAGACTTTTTTTCTACCACATCTTTTCCTTCCCTTCGCCTTTCTGTTAATGTGCTTGGACACAGAGCTCTGTGAACAGCCAGCCTCTTTTGCTATGACCTTTTGTATCTTGCCCTCCTTGTGCAGGGTGTCAATGGTCATCTTTTGCACAACTGTCAAATCAGCAGACTTCCCCATGATTGTGGAGCATACAGAACTAGACTGAATGTGTTTCTCAATGTCAAGGAAGGATCCTCAGAAGCCAGTATTTTGAGGATGCTACGTCATCGACATCCGTCGGAGCGTTAACGGTTTCTATTTCCGTTACCAAACATTTGTTATAACTGTAGTAAATATAAGTAAAGTTTAACGTTTAAATGCCAGTACAAATTAATACCATATTCATATTGTAAATTATACAAATACAAATGGTTAACTGAACCGAACCTGTCATTTTAAAATTGTTAAGTTGGTTGCGTCATCAGCATTTCTTTTATAAATAACTAGTTAAGTTGTCCAAAGTAATTTAACGATACCATTCAAAGCGTTATACAAATGGACCTTTTCACTGACGTAATGAGGCAATTACGTGCACTTGCTAGCCTGTTCCATTTACGTGTTCTCCGAATGCTAAACAGGAGTCTCGCCTAGCCTCTGAAGGAAATGACTTGGAAGGATCAGTCCTGCCAAGGAAGTATCCTTGACATTGAGAAACGCCTTGAGAGACCATTTAAAGGCTTTGCAGGTGTTTTGAGTTAATTAGCTGATTAGAGTGTGGCACCAGGTGTCTTCAATATCAAACCTTTTCAAAAATCCAAATTTTTGATTGGATTAGTGAAATCAACTTTTTTAGGATATTCTAATTATATGAACAGGACCTGTACCATGTGTGGGTGTGTGTGTGTATGTGTGTGTGTATATAGGTGCTTCTCAATAAATTAGAATGTCGAGAAAAGTTTTATTTTTTTATTTTTTATTTAGTTCAGTAATTCAATTGAAATTGTGAAACTCCTGTATAAAATAGATTCAAGACGCACTGACTGAAGTAGTTTAAGTTCTTGGTTCTTTTAATTGTGATGATTTGGGCTCGCATTTAACAAAAACCCACCAATTCATCCATCTCAACAGGTTTCCTTGACAGTGGTCTTCAGCTCATCTTCATTGTTTGGTCTCTTGTTTCTTTTCTTCCTCTTGACAATAGCCCATAGATTCTCTTTGGGGTGCAGGTCTGGTGTGTTTGCTGGCCAGTCAAGCACACCAACACCATGGTCAATCAACCAAATTTTGGTGCTTTTGACAGTGTTGGCAGGTGCCAAAACCTGCTGGAAAATAAAATCAGCATCTTCAAAAAGCTGGTCCACAGAAGAAAGCATGAAGTTCTCCAAAATTTCTTGGTAATCGGGTGCCGTGACTTTGGTTTTCAAAAAACAAAATGGACCAACACCAGCAGATGACATTACACCCCAAATCATCACAGACTGTGGAAACTTAACACTGGACTTCAAGCAACTTGGGCTATGAGCTTCTCCACCCTTCCTCCAGACTCTAGGACCTTGGTTTCCGAAATGAAATACAAGACTTGCTCTCATCCAAAAAAAGGACTTTGGACCACTGGCAACAGTCCAGTTCTTCTTCTCCTTAGCCCAGGTTAGATGCCTCTGACATTGTCTGTGGTACAGGAGTATGACAACTGTAGCCAAATTCCTTGACACTTCTGTGTGTGGTGGCTCTTGATGCCTTGATCCCAGCCTCAGTGCATTCCTTGTGAAGTTCTAAAAAATTATTGAATCCAGTTTGCTTGACAATCCTCATAAGGCTGCGGTTTTCTCGTTTGGTTGTGCATGTTTTTCCTTCCACACTTTTTCATTCCACTCAAGTTTCTCTTAACATGCTTGGATACAGCACTCTATGAACAGCCAGCTTATTGGCAATCAATTGTTGTGACTTACACTCCTTGTGAAGGGTGTCATTGATTGTCAGAGATTTTGAAGGCTCAGGAAACCTTTGCAGGTGTTTTGACTTGATTAGCTGATTGGGATGTCATTATATTCTAATTTGTTGAGATGTGATTTGGTGGGTTTTTATTAAATGCGAGACAAATCATCACAATTAAAAGAAGCAAAGACTTAGGCCCTGTCCTCATGGAGGCATACAGCGTGCAAGGTTTATGTGCATGCTTCAAGTCTTCTTAATTTTTAGTGTATCTCTGTGGTAAAATGACAGCGCCACATACTGATCTGGCATGTATACTACATCATTTTCAGTCGGTTTCACTGGTTTAGTGTAGAGGCAGATATTTCTTGATACGACGCCATGTGGATGGGATTTTTTTTTTAGAACGAGGGGAAAAAAATCGGATTGGGGTAAACTCCGGTTTCGTGTGGAGGTAGCCTTACACTACTTCACTCTGTGTGCATTGAATTTATTTAATACATGAGTTTCATATTTTTAATTGAATTACTGAAATAAATGAACTTTTCCATGACATTCTAATTTATTGAGAAGCACCTGTATATGTTCACACATTATTTGTGAAATAGCAAATTCTAATTAAAAATCGTGTCTAAATAAATATGAATATATTTTTGGTCACTTCACCTAAAAGATGCCTGTTAACTATTTAACACAAATGAGTTAACTATTTTTCTCGGTTGCAAGCAACATTTCAGCACAAAAGGAATAATCTCAATAATAACCTCCAGACACCACTCTTATCACGTCACATTACACCTTGTGTTGATTCTACGAAGTACTCAGAGACTTTTTATCAAGTTCTGCTTTAACGTTTCTTCCTTCTATTTTTCATTGAAATGTTATTGTGCT
The DNA here is from genome assembly GCF_003368295.1 of Carassius auratus. Taxonomy (NCBI): domain Eukaryota; kingdom Metazoa; phylum Chordata; class Actinopteri; order Cypriniformes; family Cyprinidae; genus Carassius; species Carassius auratus. The sequence goes on from NC_039252.1 coordinate 15,266,505, forward strand.
TCAATCAAAGAGATGGGTCAAATATTAACAAGATGTTGTGAGAGCACTTTTAACATCATGAATGTCAAAGTACTGGCTCATTGACTTACTGAATTACTTAGTTACTGAATAACAGCAGGGCCAGACTGACCCCTGAGTGAGAGCTGAGTTTGGAAAGCCACGCTTTTTAATAAGATTATCTTTACAGCTTGTTTTTAATGTGGCTGTTGTGTGAACAGAGCATCAGGAAGTTGAACAGGAAGTCTAGTTAGCTTGTAACAGATAAAACCTTCATCATACAAAGCCTTGTAATGGTTTTTTAGTTTCACATAATGATTTAAATAATAACTTGCAGTTGGTCTTGTTCATATATATTTTCATTTATGATATTGAAACCAGCTAAAAAGAACAGCTCTCTTGTAAAACATAATATACACAAAGTTCAAAGGCCTGCAAAGGTCACATCTGTTGACACACATGGGGGATAGTGTTTGATTTGCTATTTGCTGTAACTTAAAGGGGTATTTAAAGAAATAGTACATCTGATAATTCATATTTTTGTCATTTACTCATCCTCATGCCATTGTCTGCTGCTGTTTTACATATTGTGCAAGTAAACAGTGACCAGCAGCTGATTTTTCAAGCTCCAAAAGTGTTGAAAAGCACCATTAAAAGTACCATGACTTTACATTTCAAGTCTTCTTAAATCATATAATTGATTTATGAAAGAGACGAATCTGCTGCTTCTCTCAAATTTCATTCACTGTCAAATATATTCAAATTACAGTTAACTAAAATGGAAAATAATACGGCAACAAAAACAAATCTAGCAATTAAATGGAATATTAAAATAAAAACATCAAGGACCTTAACCAATAACAAAAAACACATTAAAGTGACTTAAAAAATGAAGACTGAAAATATACAAATAAAAAACGAATTCAGAATATTAATATTATTATTAAATATTAATAAAACCTATGTAGTATGTATATCAGTGATATTATAATAACACTGATGCGTCAACAACAATACCAAATCTGTTTGATTCTCGTGTATTGTAATAGATTATGTCTTGCCAAATTGAAGGGGAATATTTAGTGTACCTGCTGAAAGTAAGTTACTTGAACACATGACACACCTTTTTTAGTTAGTAATGTACAATGCAAAGTTATCTTATCTATGCTAGAGAAATGTAAGACGAAGATATTATTTAAAAGAAAAATTGTGGAATGCTCTGATTTAGAAAGGTCACCAGGTGATGTTTTATATTCACCTGACTGATGAGTGTTTCTGCTGGCTAATAAAGCAAAGTTGTTCCATTGGCTGCTTATTACACATAAAGAGAGTGGACAGAGAGTCCGCTAACACTCAGACACAACGAGAACCCTCTGGCAGGTCAGTTTTACTATATATTATTATAATTTGTATTGCATTATAAATCATTTCATACAGATGCGTTGCTGTTTCTGATTAATATTTTGCTGTATGTTTAGTCAGCAGATCTAATTTTAAGATTCAAGTTCTAGTGTTTTTTGGATTGCGTTTTGCAGTTCAAACGAAGCCAAAGGCAAACGATGCAGACAGCAGATAAGGTAATGACATGATAGTTATTTTTCCTTTTCTTAACTCCTATCTGAACATATTTAATATCTTCTGCTATACTTGTCTAACTCTCGCATGCTTTTTAAAACATTTTCCTCGCTCCTTTGTCCTCTTCTTCCCCTCCTGCTTCATCTCTAATAGCTGACGACTTTTTCCATGTTTTTCATTAATAAAATTAAAAACATTAATGTATAATTTTCCACACCACAATCCATCAATCACATCTCACCAGCAAACATACACTCATTCACATCCTTCTCTTCACTCTCTGAGGCAGAAGTCTCCAAACTCATCCTTTCTAATCATCCTATTACTTGTCCACTTGATCCTATTCCATCTCATCTCCTTCAAGCCATTTCTCCTGCAGCTGTACCTGCACTCACTAACATCATTAACATATCTCTCCACACTAGTGTTTTTCCCTCAACATTTAGACAGGCTCATATAACTCCACTAATTAAGAAACCCACCCTCAACCCATCTCTTTTAGAGAAGTACAGACCAGTCTCCCTTCTTCCTTTCATTGCAAAAACATTTGAACAAGCTGTGTTCAACTAAGTCTCTGCCTTTCTCAAACCGACAACCTCCTTGAGAGCAACCAATCTGGTTTCAGAAGTGCACATTCAACTGAGACTGCCTTGCTCTCAGTTGTGGAAGCCCTAAGACTGGCAAGAGCGGAATCCAAATCTTCAATACTTATCCTGCGTGATCTGTCTGCTGCTTTTGACACGGTTAACCACCAGGTCCTCCTGTCAACCCTACTGACAAAGGGCATCTCAGGATTACTTACTGGATGGAGGACCATCTCCTTCAACTTAACCTTGCCAAGACAGAACTGCTTGTGGTTCCAGCAAACCCATCGTTTCATCACAATTTCACCATCAAGTTAGGCACTTCAACCATAACTCCTTCAAAAACAGCCAGAAACCTTGGAGTTAAAATTGATGATCAGCTAACTTTCTCAGAAAAAAAATGTCCGGTCCTGCAGATTTGCTTTGTTCAACATTAAGAAGTTCAGGCCCTTTCTTTCGGAACATGCTGCACAACACCTTGTTCAAGCTCTTGTTCTGTCCAGGCTGGACTATTGCAATGCTCTCTTGGCAGGTCTTCCAGACAGTTCTATTAAACCTTTACAATTAATCCAGAACGTGGCAGCAAGATTCGTTTTTAATGAGCCAAAAAGAATACATGTCACAACTCTGTTTATTAATTTGCACTGGCTACCAATAGCTGCTCGCATAAAATTCAAGGCATTGATGTTTGCATACAAAACCAACACTGGCTCTGCACCCTTGTACCTAAATTCATTACTTCAGACTTATGTGCCCTCTAAAAGCTTGCGTACAGCTTACTGTAATGTAAACGTCGCTTGATTGTGCCATCCCAAAGAAACACAAAACTTTTAAATTAAATGTTCCCTCCTGGTGGAATGACCTGCATAACTCAATCCGAGCAGCTGAGTCCTTAGCCATCTTCAAGAATCAGCTTAACACATCTCTTCAATCTTTATTTGACCCTCTAACTTTACCACTCACTATTCTAATTCTATTCTTTAAAAAAAAGATCTAACTACCTTTCTAATCTTTTTGTACTTTAACACTAGCTTGCTCTATTCTTTTTCTATTCTATCCTTTTCCTTTAGATTTATTATATGATTTAAAAGCCTTTGCTACATGTACTGCATTTAAGCTAACTGAGACTTGTTATAGCTCTTGTACTGTATATTGCTATTTTGTTGTTTTTGATTGCTTTCAATGCTTTGGATAAAAGCATCTGCTAAATGACGAAATGTAAATATGAGGATCTTTTAGTCCCTGGTGTCTTTTGATTGTCATTAATTTTATGAAACAATACAGATACTGTCAGTTAACAGATGAGCTATATTTGTAAAGCATTAACTGTCCTGGGGAAAAACTGAGCACCTAACTCATCAGAAAAGTCGTTTGATCTTTTAAAAAAGGAAAGCAGGTTAAATTTGAATTCATGAAAATCTGGTGAAAACTTTAAGCACAATTGTTAACATAATTGTTGAGTTTCTGATTTGTCTAAGGCAGCAGTTTGTTATTTCACAGATCATTTTCACAAGGAAGTATTTTCTGAATAAGCAACAGGGAACTTTATTATATACCTGAACAATTTATGCATAAATTTAAAGTAAACTCAAAATAGACTTTCTTTTTTTTTTCAAATGGGAATCTAATGTTAATGACTAAATATTTAAATTTCTGTCTATCTATCTAGTTATTCAGTTGTTGTTATGATGGTATTTGATATTCACCAATGTAATATTAATATTTTACAAGATACAACAACTATTATTTTTAAATATTAATAGCATTAATAATAGTTATTGTGTTACATTTTTTTGTATGGAATTTAATATTCAGCAATTAATGTATTTGGTAATATATTAACACTGAATATTACTTTGCTCCTTTCACAAAATAAAAATATATAAAATAAAATATTCATTCATGCAATATAATATTTAATTTCAAGTAGTCTATAGTGGACATTTACACTTAAGTACATGAAATCTGAAATAAGAAAACAATTTACCAGTGTTGTAAGATAAAAGCAACTATAGTTCATTTCATATCTCTTCTGTTGATAAAATATTGAATTACTAATGTTAAATTAGGCTAACTTAGCTCTTCTTGATAGGGAAGACTGCTGACTTGGCAATAGTCCACAAGACAATCATTGAGTCACAGAAGGTCATTACTGAAGGGGGGGGGGGGCTGTTCACAGAGTGCTGTATCAATTCACTCCTCTTAAATTAAATTCTTTATGTTAGAAAAGCTACAGCCACTGTAATTTCTTGAATATCAGGACATCAAACGGTCTAATAATGTGTTTCATGGATTCTCGTCTGTGAAATTCGCCACTTCCAGTATTTTGCAGATTACACAACACAGGAAAAATGCAATCAAGGTTTTATCAAAATCGCCTATCCTAATTGAATCGAGAAATTGTTGGTGCCCTAAATTTATAGCATTTTTAAATGGTTACATCACGTTATTTGAAAAATAAAAGTCTTGTTATTGGTAAAACAACACTATTTTGACTTGCTGTCATGCTACTGAAAAGGTGCAGGTAATATAATTAGAATATCATCAAAAAGTTGATTTATTTCACTAATTCCATTAAAAAAATGAAACTTGTATATTATATTCATTCATTAAACACAGACTGATATATTTCAAATGTTTATTTCTTTTAATTTTTTTTATGATTGTAACTGGCAACTAAGGAAATAAGCATAAATAAATAAATAAATTTTCTCATTATCTAAGAAAATGTGAATATTGTGAAAAGGTTTAATATTCAAGACACCTGGTGCCACACTCTAATCAGCTAATTAACTCAAAACACCTGCAAAGCCTTTAAATGGTCTCTCAAGGCGTTTCTCAATGTCAAGGATACTTCCTTGGCAGGACCGATCCTTCGGTCTTACGGTCTCTCAGTCTAATTCTGTAGGCTACACAATCATGGACTGCTGACTTGACAGTTGTCCAAAAGACGACCATTGACACCTTGCACAAGGAGGGCAAGACACAAAAGGTCATTGCAAAAGAGTCTGGCTGTTCACAGAGCTCTGTGGCCAAACACATTTATAGGGAGACGAAGGGAAGGAAATGTGGTAGAAAAAAGTGTACAAGCAATAGGGATAACTGCACACTGGAAAGAATTGTGAAACAAAACCAATTCAAAAATGTGGGGGAGATTCACAAAGAGTGGACTGCAGCTGGAGTCAGTGCTTCAAGAACCACTACACACAGACGTATGTAAGACATGGGTTTCAGCTGTCACACTCCTTGGGTCAAGACACTCTTGAACAACAGACAGCGTCCGAAGCGTCTTGCCTGGGCTAAAGACAAAAAGGACTGGACTGCTGCGGAGTGGTCCAAAATTATGTGCTCTGATGAAAGTAAAGTTTTTATTTCCTTTAGAAATCAGGGTCCCAGAGTCTGGAGGAAGAGAGGAGAGGCACACAATCCACGTTGCTTGAGGTCCAGTGTAAAGTTTCCACAGTCAGTGATGGTTTGGGTTGCCATGTCATCTGCTGGTGTTGGTCCACTGTGTTTTCTGAGATACAAGGTCAACACAGCCATATACCAGGAAGTTTAGGAGCATTTCATGCTTACTGCTGCAGACCAACTTTTTGGAGATACAGATTTCATTTTCCAACAGGACTTGGCACCTGCACACAGTGTCAAAGCTACCAGTACCTGGTTTAAGGACCATGGTATCTTAATTGGCCAGCAAACTCGCCTGACCTTAAAGGGTTAGTTCACCCAATAATCAAAATTATGTCATTAATAACTCTCCCTCATGTCGTTCCAGACCCGTGTGACACTTTCATTTATCTTCGGAACACAGTTTAAGATATTTTAGATTTAGTCCGAGAGCTCTCAGTCCCTCCATTGAAACTGTGTGTACGGTCTACTTTCCATGTCCAGAAAGGTAAGAAAAACATCATCAAAGTAATCCATGTGACATCACAGCATCGAAAATACATTTTGGTCCAAAAATAGCAAAAACTTCGACTTTATTCATCATTGTCTTCTCTTCCGCGTCTGTTGTGAGAGAGTTCAAAACACAGCAGTTTGTGATATCCTGTTCGCGAATGAATCACTCGATATATCCGGATCTTCTTGAACCAGTTCACCAAATCGAACTGAATCGTTTAAAGCGGTTCGTGTCTCTATTAACTTTTTTAATGTGGCTGACACTCCCTCTGAGTTCAAACAAACCAATATCCCGGAGTAATTCATGTACTCAAACATTACACTGACTGAACTGCTGTGAAGAGAGAACTGAAGATGAACACAGAGCCGAGCCAGATAGAGAACAAAAGATTGACTCGTTCTCGAGTCAAGAACAGGTTGCATCAGTTTTCGGATCACCAGTAGTTCTTTCGGACAGTTCAATTCAATAAACCGGTTGAAGAAAACGATTCACCGGTTCTTTTGCGCTCAACCTAATGACTTCATTTGTGATGATTGCCCTTGATTCAAGCCTTTGGTTTACCCGCGCTCATAACACTAGTACAGAATCAGTTCAGAATCAATCACCAAAAGAATCAGTTCGGTTCAGACGCTCTGTGTGTCAGTCTGTTTCACCCTGAATCACACATGCGCAGTATCATCAGATCCTCGGTTTCTCGAATCGGATGCGTCTGACAGAAACGGTTCTTGACTCGTGAACGAGTCAGTCTATTGTTCATTATCTGGCTCAGCTCGGTGTTCATCTTCAGTTCTCTCTTCACAGCAGTTCAGTCAGTGTACTGTTTGAGTAAATGAATTACACTGGGATATTGGTTTGTTTGAACTCAGAGGGAGTGTCAGCCACATTAAAAAAGTTAACAGCTTAACTCATTTGTGGATTAATGCTTATTGGCTTATCGGACTGCTTTTAACGATTCAGTTCGATTTGGTGAACTGGTTCAAGAAGATCTAAGAATCTAATGATTCATTCGTGAACCGGAGCTCTCTGACTAAATTTAAAATATCTTAAACTGTGTTCTGAAGATAAACGGAGGTCTTACGGGTTTGGAACGACATGAGGGTGTTATTAATGACATGATTTTGATTATTGGGTGAACTAACCCTTTAACCCCATAGGAAATCTATAGGGTATTGTGAAAAGGGAGATGCGCTATGCCAGACCCAAGAATGCAGAAGAGCTGAAGGCCACTATCAGAGCAACCTGGGCTCTCATAACACCTGAGCAGTGCCACAGACTGATCGACTCCATGCCAAGCCGCATTGCTGCAGTAATTCAGGCAAAAGGAGCCCCAACTAAGTATTGAGTGCTGTACATGCTCATACTTTTCATGTTCATACTTTTCAGTTGGCCAAGATTTCTAAAAATCCTTTCTCTGTATTGGTCTTAAGTAAATTCAAATTTTCTGACATACTGAATTTGGGATTTTCCTTAGTTGTCAGTTATAATCATCAAAATTAAAAGAAATAAACATTTGAAATATATCAGTCTATGTGTAATGAATGAATATAATATACGTTTCACTTTTTGATGATATTCTAATTACAGTATATGACCAGGCACCTGAATAGTTGATTTGGAAGCTTTGCTACTTATAGCTAGGTGCTGAGATGTAGTTAGCTAATCATTAATGGCCTGTTTTTTGTTTTTCAGAGAACTATGTTTGCTAGATTCACATCTAGATCACCATTTTATCCTAATTCACAGCTTTTGCTGATGCTGCTGTGGCCCCCATCGATTTCCCTATCGCTCCAGCCTTCGCTGTCCCCAAGGTTAGCTGATGTTTATGTGTTTATTGCTAATCTAATGTGTTTTTGAAGTCATTCGGGGTAGTAACATCTGTTTTACACAGGTCCTGAAGGCAGCCGGTGTAAAGTAAGAGAATAAGGCCTTCATTGTCATGGTGCTGGCCAACATCAAGATGTTAGACATTGACCCCAACAAAGTCAATAACAATGGTTGGAGCAGTTTCCTTCGGACATCCAATTGGGTAAATATATGCAACATGCTTCTCATGCATCACTGTTCACTATATTGACATACTGTAATTCGATTTGCCTAATAATGAATGTGTCAGTTTTATGGTTTCTAGATTGTCAGGGGCGAGAATCGTAGGACACATAGTACACAATCTGAAATCTGGGCAGTACAGAAATATTAGGACTTGCACTTTAATCCACAGAATGTGTGTAGGATTTGGTCCTTGAGTCATATATACTTTCATCATTAATGTGAGGTCAGTCCTGTTTTTCAATTAAAATAGGAAACAAAGTTGTCAATGTTCATACAATACAAACTTGTAGTCGTTTTTCTGTGCACTCTATGCATATTTTGTTATAACCAAACAAAATAATGTTTTAATAAAAGAGTTTAAGAGTTTGTTTTTGTTGATGATTATACTCAGAAATAATGCATTTCACCTGAATGAACACCAGATGGGGTGTGTGCTTTGAGCTCTGTTTGCTGATTGGCTAATGGACGCTTTTCACAGACTATAATGAATCAATAAAAAATAAAATTCTTCTGTTACAATATTTTATCCTGACATTAAATTAAAAAAAAAAATGTTTTTAAAAAAAATAAAACTCAGAAGGGGTTTCTATACTGGTACATTTGACAACATTAATTCTTCTGACTTCCTTTATCAATCTCTCTAAACACAATAGTAGGCCTTTTACAGATCTAATCTCAATAATAACCTCCAGACACCGCTCTTATCACGTAACATTACACCTTGTGTTGATTCTACGAAGTACTCAGAGACTTTTTTTAAGTTTTAATTTGACGTTTCTTCCTTCTATTTTTCATTTAAATGTTATTGTGCTTCAATCAAAGAGATGAGTCATATATTAACAAGATGTTGTGAGAGCACTTGTAACATCATGAATGTCAAAGTACTGGCTCATTGACTTACTGAATTACTTAGTTACTGAATAACAGCAGGGCCAGACTGACCCCTGAGTGAGAGCTGAGTTTGGAAAGCCACGCTTTTTAATAAGATTATCTTTACAGCTTGTTTTTAATGTGGCTGTTGTGTGAACAGAGCATCAGGAAGTTGAACGGGAAGTCTAGTTAGCTTGTAACAGATAAAACCTTCATCATATAAAGCCTTGTAATGGTTTTATAGTTTTACATAATGATTTAAATAAAAACTTACAGTTGGCCTTGTTCATATATATTTTCATATATGCTATTGAAACCAGCTAAAAAAAACAGCTCTCTTGTGTAACATAAGATACACAAAGTTCAAAGGCCTGCAAAGGTCACATCTGTTGACACACATGGGGGATAGTGTTTGATTTACTATTTGCTGTGACTTAAAGGGGTATTTAAAGAAATAGTACATCTGATAATTCATATTTTTGTCATTTACTCATCCTCATGCCATTGTCTGCTGCTGTTTTACATATTGTGCAAGTAAATGGTGACCAGCAGCTGATTTTTCACGCTCCAAAAGTGTCAAAAAGCACAATTAAAAGTACCATAACATTACATTTTAAGTCTTCTTAAATTCTTAACTGCTGCGTCTCTCAAATTTCCTTCACTGTCAAATATATTAAAATTACAGTTAACCAAAATGGAAACTAATACGGCAACCAAAACAAATCTTGGAATTAAATGAAATATTAAGATAAAAACTTCAAGGACCTTAACCAATAACAAAAACACATTAGAATGACTTAAAAACGAAGACTGAAAATATGCAAATAAACTAATATTATTATTACTAAATATAAATAAAACCTATGTAGTGTGTACTGTATATCAGTGATACTGTAATAACACTGGTGCATCAACAACAATACCAAATCTGTTTGATTCTCGTGTATTGTAATAGATTATGACTTGCCAAATTGAAGGGGAATATTTAGTGTACCTGCAGAAGGTAAATTACTTGCATGCTTAATGCGTACAAATTAGATTTGAGCTACGAAGTGGAAGCTTTTCATTGTAAACGACTAAACTTTTGGTTCAGTTCCCACACAAAGCTAGCATATGACTTCAGAGGGTTTGAACCATAGCATTGAAATCACAGAGAATAAAGTTAAACAACTTATGGAAATGTTATGTTATGAGAAAAAGGGAACATGAAAATGTACATTTGTGCTTGCGAGCCAAAGAAACTTCTTTTAAAAGCTAAAAAACGAATGTAATCTCATGCAGTTGTTGTACCTCACTCTCACTGTGGAAATAAGTGAGCTAGAAGGAAGCAGCTTTAAGAGGAAGAATGTTTTCCTATTATTGACACACCTTTTTTGGTTAGTAATTTACAATGCAAAGTTGTTTCAATACAAAACCAAGTTATTGTTCAAAAGAAAAGCAGTTGGATGCTCTGAGTTATAAACTCTTGGGTCACCAGGTGATATTTTATATACACCTGACTGATGAGTGTTTCCGCTGCTTATAAAGCAAAGTTGTGCCATTGGCTGCTTATTACACATACAGAGAGTGGACAGAGAGTCCGCTAACACTCAGACACAAGGAGAACCCTCTGACAGGTCAGTTTTACTATAAATTATTATAATTTGTATGGCATAATATATAATTTCATACGGATGCGTTGCTGTTTCTGATTAATATTTTGCTGTATGTTTAGTCAGCAGATCTAAGTTTGAGATTCAAGTTCTAGTGTTTTTTGGATTGCGTTTTGCAGTTCAAACGAAGCCAAAGGCAAACGATGCAGACAGCAGATACGGTAATGATATGATATATTGTTGTTTTTCCTCTTCTTAACTCCTATCTGAACATATTTATCCTCTTCTGCCATATTTGGATCATTTAGTCCCTGGTGTCTTTCGATTGTCATTCATTTTATGTAACAATGCAGACACTGTCAGTCAACAGATGAGCTATATTTGTAAAGCATTAACTGTCCTGGGGAAACGACCGAGCACTTAATGAATGATTCATCAGAAAAGTCGTTTGATCTTTTAAAAAAGGAAAGCCAGTTAGATTTGAATTTCATGAAAAACTGGTGAAAACATGAAGCACAATTGTTTTTTGCTGAGTTTCTGATTTGTCTAAGGCAGACAAGGAAGTATTTTCTGAATAAGCAACAGGGAACTTTGTTATATACCTGAACAATTTATGCATAAAATTAATCTAGTTATTCAGTTGTTGTTATGATGGTATTTGATATTTACCAATGTAAAATTAATATTTTACAAAATACAACAACTATTATTTTTAAATATTAATAGCAATAATTTCAATGTATATTTTCTTTTTTACCAGTGTTGTAAGACAAAAGCAAGTATAGCTCATTTCATGTCTCTATTCCTGTTGAAATATTGATTTGCTAAAGGCATGTTGAATACCTAAGTTTATCAGTGTCATTTAAAAGCGTAAACAGTGAGTGTAATTGTTCAAATAAGGAACCATGTTTATTTAATAGGTATGTATTTCCTGGAACAGTCTTCACATTGTTGTTAGTCATATTGTAATTGTTAACATGGACACAGTACTCTAAAGTAACTTTTTGTTGTATAATTTTCTAATTTGATATCCTTTTCGAGCAAAACAGGTTGCAAAACCCTGACAAAAGCTGATTAAACTCAAATTTCTTTCAGACATATGACAATCTTTCTCAGCTGAACTATGGTTTCCAACATGAAGAGCAGCAGGCCCATCCATATCTGCCTCCTCCTGGAATATACCCAGCTTTACCTCAGTACCCCGGTCCCCAAAACCCACAACATCTATACCAGAATTCAGAGAAATACTCGCCTGCTCAGAACCTCCATCAGTATACGCCTCAAGCAGAACCTGTTAATACACACCACACGTTCACATCTGGACTCTACCTTGATGTTAATCCGGTTCACAAATGTATTTAATGCTTCTTAAAGGAATAGTTCACCAAAAATAAATCATTTACATACCCATCAAGTTGTTCCAAACTCATATGGATCTCATTCTTCTGCTGAAAACATAAGATTATTTTGAAGAACGTATGTAGCCAAACATCATCTGGTAGCCTTTAGTATTTTACTATGGAAGCCAATGGGGAGCAATGACTGTTTAATTAGCAAAACATTTTTCATCTTCTTTTGTTTGGGTGAACTATTCCTTCTAACCTATTTTAGTCATTTTCATGTTCTAAATATCGGTTCTCATGAACTTTGATTCTTTAACAGCTTCCAGGAGAAAAAAATGGCCATTTATTCTTGGCATAGTCATCACCCTGCTGGTCGTTGCTGGGGTCATAGCTGCGGTGCTTTGGTTTTATGGTAAGAAACTCTCACACTGGATGTCTTACAGTTCATCTACCCAGTGATTTCTGGCTCTGATATCCTTCGTCTACTCCAACAGGTCTGTTTGATTGTTTGCTAGGATCTCGCTGTCAAACAGATAACAAACATGTCAGTCTTTCGCAGTGGTGTGACGGCATGGAGAACTGTCCTTTGGGAGACGATGAAAGTCAGTGCTGACACACATTGTCCGACGTGTTGAATTGATTCCATTCAAAGATCTTTACTGTACTTTCTGTTGTTGTATTTGTAGTTCGTCTGTTTGGATCTAATTTCCTTCTTCAGATGTATTCAAATGTGACCCGAAAATGGGAGAATGTGTGTTCAGATAGATGGAATGACAGCCTTCGGACAGCAAGCGTGTGAGATGATGGGATACGAGAGGTAATGTTAGAAGTCTGTTATTACTACTTTACAGTTGCCACAAAAGATATGAAGCAGCACAACTGTTTTCATCATCAATAATAATAATACTCAGTGCTTTATGAGCACCAAATTAAAATGATTTGTGAAGGATCATGTGAAAAATGGACATCACAGGAATATTAGTACATTTACAGAATGTGTTTTGTATGAGGTGATTTGTAATATGTGCTTTGTGTTTGTGTGTGGTTTATCTCTAAGGAGCACTTATGTGGGTTATGAGGAGATTGACTACATGCTGGTGAAGACCGATTCTCTCAGCTCTTCCAATCTGACAGGTTTTCTCAGTAAAACGTACGCAACAGAGTTCTGTTAATACAGAATTGTCTAGTACTTCATATCTAAAAGGTTTAGGTTTTGCATGTTGGTTATTTTATTGCAGTTAACATTATTTATTGGTTAGTAGTGTTCCCTATAATCAGCTCGTTTAAAAGCTTTTTATGTTTCTCTTATGATAATTCAGTTCAGACTGTCCATCTAACAAAGCAGTGGCACTCAAATGTATAGGTAAGATAATAGTTCCAAGTTCTTTTTTTGTATGTGTTTTTGTAAAATAAATAAATCTGTGTTTTTTAGGTGTTGCCCTTATTTTGTGTTAACTAAAATGTCAAAAAGTAAGAAAATTAGAATTACCTTGAATAAAACTGTAAATAAAGTTAAAAATAGAAGTTTGCTATATACGGTTGCAATCAAAATTATTCAACCCCCTTGACCTGCAAGACAATTTGCTACGGAGAACATTTTATGAAATCAGTTCAGCAAAGGCTTCAGTAAAGTATTAGAGAAAGTTTGTTAATGCACTTTTGAGTGATTCTGAGTATGGAACATTGATGAATAATGATAAAATTCAAATTGGCTCTAAACATTCATGTTCAAAATTATTCAATCCCCTTTGTGCAGAATCTTTTATTATTTAAAATCACCAATAAACGCTGTCTGTAAGTGTTTAAAGCTTCTGTCATCTCTCGACTACAGTCTTGGCCCAATCATGTCACGCTGTCTGGTTTCTGTTTCCCTGAGTCTCCACTAGTGCTCTCACTTCCCCATAGGCACCTTGATAGTCATTACCCTGCCTATATTAATCGGTCTTTTTCTGTTTGTCTTCATGGAGTCCTTTCATTCCATCACCCAGTTTCCTCGCCTTCCGAGTTTCCCCGCCTTCCTGTTCCTATCCCTATTGTTGTTTGTTTTGGATTGATTTCTGGTTTTGACCCCTGCTTGTTGGATTCTGATTTGGATTACCCAATAAATACCACACTGCGTTTGGATCTCTCGTCTCCTGTGTTTCCCTGGGTTCCGATCGTAACAGAAGGACTCCATCCATGTTGAGATCAAGTGGTGTGGGACTTCATTCCCGTTCCCCAGCCAGTATGGTGGAGCAGAGGGCAAAATATGTAAAATTAACCACCCTCCGCCAAGAGGGCAATGAGGTGGGTGCTATTGCACATGTGTTCTGGACCCTGGTGGATAGTATGGGATATGATGATGCGGCCCTAAAAGACATTTTCAACACAGGTCTGGATGACCCGGTACCTCGTATAGAGATGGATCAGTTGGACGCGTTTGGTTTCTGGGAATTCGTGTTCTACTTGCAGCATCGGCTTCCTTGGGATGCCCCAGCCACTCTCCCGGTGGAATGGCCGATTCTGGACCGGGGTCTGCAAACAGGAGGACCGCCAGCCCAGCACCACTGCACAGTATGGTTGTCAGCCCAGCACCACAGTACAAGTTGGCCGCCGGCCCAGCGCCACAGCACAAGGTGGTCGCCAGCCCAACGTCACTGTGCAAGATGGCCGCCGGCACAGTGCCACTGCCTCGACCGCATGGATATGGTGGTCTTCTGCACTGCCCTGGTGGGTTCTGTCTCGACCGCACGGAGGTGGTGGTCTTCTGCGCCGCCCGGGTGGGCTTCTATCCCGACCTCACAGAGGTGGTGGTCTTCTGCGCCGCCCGGGTGGGCTTCTATCCCGACCTCACGGATGTGGTGGTCTTCTGCGCAGCCCTGGTGGGCTTCTGTCTCGACCGCACAGATGTGGTGGTCTTCTGCGCCGCTCTGGTGGGCTTCTGCCTCGACCGCACTGATGTGGTGGTCTTCTGCGCCACCCTGGTGGGCTTCTGTCTCGACCGCATGGCTCCAATTCCGCCTTGCTCCTCTCTGGATTCCTGCCCTGTCGGTTCGGCCCTGGGCCACTGAGCGATATGTTTCTTCCTGGACTTGTGTTTTGTTGTTTATTTGTCTTTGTTTTTTGCTCTTCTTCCCTCTGTTTCCCTCTATGGACCTGGCCCTCCGTCCCTCCCCCTGATCCTCCGCAGGTCCACCTCCCTCCTGGGCTCCTTGTTTTTGTTTTTCTCTCTGTTTCCCTCTATGGACCTGGCTCTCTGTCCCTCCCCCTGATCCTCCGCAGGTCCACCTCCCTCCTGGGCTCCTTGTTTTTGTTTTTTGCACTTCTTGTCTCTGTTTCTCCATTTTACCTGGCCCCCCGTCCCTCCCCCTGGTCCTCCGCCATTCCACCTCCCTCCTGGTCTCTGTGTTCCTTGGTCTCTTCTTGAGTTCCGGTGGAGCATCTGGTAGCTGCTCCGTGGAGGAGGGGGTAATGTCACGCTGTCTGGTTTCTGTTTCCCTGAGTCTCCACTAGTGGTCTCACTTCCCCATAGGCACCTCACCGTAGGCACTACAATTCCCACAAAGCCTTGACCCTTCATCACAGTAATTTCACTCCTGTTAATTGCACTCAGGTGTCTTCACTTGATAGTCATTACCCTGCATATATTAACCGGTCTTTTTCTGTTTGTCTTCATGGAGTCCTTTCATTCCGTCACCCAGTTTTCTCGCCTTCCGAGTTTCCTGTTCCAGTTCCTATTCCTATTCCTGTTCCTTTTCCTATCCTTATTGTTGTTTGTTTTGGATTGATTTCTGGTTTGACCCCTGCTTGTTGGATTCTTATTTGGATTACCCAATAAATACCACACTGCATTTGGATCTCTCGTCTTCTGTGTTTCCCTGGGTTCCGATCGTAACAATTCATCGCCTTAAAAAAGCTTTCAGATCACTGATCACCTTTGGTTTTCATATTGCCACTGCTTTCTTCAAATTCAACCAGATATTTGCAATGAAAATTAAGCCTGAAGACTGAACAGGTCACTCAAGGACATTCTATGACTGATCCCTGAACCAAGCAGTAGTAGATTTGGATGTGTACTTTGGGATGACTGTCCTGCAGTAAAGTCCATTGATCATCAGCTTCAGTCTTTGCACCAAAGGCATCACAATTCTTGTCAAAATGAACATAACAGGACTGATCCACCTCCAAGTTTGACGATGGAGATGGTGTTCTTCTGCTTATTAGCTTAGCTTTTTTGCAGCAGACATACAGTACCGCTGTACAAGTTCATACAGTACACACACTGCACTGAAATGGTTTTCCTCCTTTCATCGGGTCATCTTGCAAGTCTTTGGCTGTACATTGCAGGTTTTTCTCAGTTGCTCTGATTAACAATTTTATGATATTGTGCTTTTCTCTGTTGACATTTTTGCTACTCAACTTCAGCACATGCATGGGCTAACTGTGTGTTTAACAACTCAAGCTAATTCTTTTTTTTAATAGAGTTTCTAAAGGCTTAATTGTGTTTTGAGACTGTTTTATTCCCCACCATGCAAATAAGTGATTTAAAAACAGCAATGCTGAATAAGCGTTGAATAATTATGACATAGCAGTATTATTAAAAAAGCTTATAACTCAAAAGTATTACATTATATTTTGACAATATCACTTAACTGAAAAATAAAAAAAATAAACACAAATTCATAATATTATTACATAAGAAGTTAAATACATAATATTTGTATATAACACTGATACCAATTTACAAATTTGTTATCATCTTTTCCTCAATCTCATATGAAAGATGAGAGTCTTCATTTTTGGGGTGAACCAACCTTTTAAATATTATAATTACTATAAAATATTAATATGAAGTATAGCTTGTAGCTTGGAAATCTACACTTTACACATACCCTGATACTGATCTCCGAATCCTGTAGATTGCGGACGGAACATCGGGACCCGAATCGTGGGAGGAACCACGGTGACCTCTAAGGGGGTGTGGCCATGGCAGGTCAGCCTGCAAATTTCCGGAGTGCATTTGTGTGGCGGGTCTGTCATTACACCTTACTGGATCGTCACTGCGGCTCACTGTGTGCATGAGTAAGTACTCTCGTTTAGTACAGTCTCGTTTGACAATTTATGATGAACTCTAATAAATGACAAACTGGTGCAGGAGATCAGATGCAAGGGTCTGGACTGTGTATGCTGGATATCTGAATCTTCCCGAGATGCTGTCGGCCACCGGCAGTTCTGTCAGCCGAATTATCATGCACAACTATGACCCAGTAACCGATGAGAATGACATTGCCTTGATGAAGCTAAGCAGTCCTCTCACGATTACATGTAAGACACACACACAATTTTCCCCCAGCCAATAAGAAAATTTCATGATCATTTAGTAAATTGACTAATAGTGGCAGCGCAAGGTTGTGGGTTTGATTCCCAGGGAACAAATGTTAGTCTGAATGCACTGTAAGTTGTTTTCGATAAAAGCGTCTGCTAAATGCATAAATTTAATTTAATTTAAATTTAATATATGAGCCTATTCAAATGACTTCAGAAGAATAGAAATGAGTTGAATGGACTTTTGTGGTGCTTTTTGGAACTAGATAGTGTAAAGTTCTGTTTTCACTGTGTGGAAAAGAGCAGCTTGAACATTCAGCAAAATATCTCCTCTTTTTTTTTTCTTTTTTTTTTTTTTTTTTTTTACAGAAGAACAATACAGCTTTGAATGCCGACAATTTCTGTTTCTTGTTTCAGCGAACGTCAGGCCAGTGTGTCTACCCAATAAAGGCATGTACTTCACTGCTCCACGGGATTGTTACGTCACTGGATGGGGGTCACTGTTTAGTGGAGGTTTGAAACTTTTTCAAGAGCAAATCCCAACAGAACTGTACTAAAATACCTACAGATCCATATGCATGTGCAATGATTCCTGATTCATGCATGACAAGCAAATGTTGTTTTCTTTAAGGATCTTCCTCACAAACCCTACAAGAAGCCAAAATCCAGCTAATCGACAGAACGACTTGCAACAGCCGAGCAGTGTATAATGGACAAATCACAGACACCATGATCTGTGCTGGCAAGCTGGAGGGTGGCGTGGACTCCTGTCAGGTCAGAAACACACTCTGTATAAACACAGTTAGAAGCTGCTTGATCATTCAAAAGAGTTAATTAGAATAGAGTAAATGTAATGTATGTGCCAAAGGCCAAATTAAATAAGTGCTCTTTCCAAACAGGGGGACAGTGGGGGTCCTCTGGTCACAAAAGAGAATTCTCTATGGTGGCTGGTTGGGGACACTAGCTGGGGTGATGGATGTGCTTTCAGAAACAAGCCCGGAGTCTACGGAAATGTGACCTACTTCCTTGACTGGATACATGAACAAATGCGGGTAAGATTTCCAATATAAATCTCCAAACTGTGTCACAGAAAATTTATTATTATTATTATTATCATCATTATTATACATGGCATAAGACAAACAACTGTTTTTGTTTTGTTTTGTTTTCAGAAATATTAACTTTTTAATATAAGGTTTTTTGAGAAGAGCAACTGATCCAAATCGCTGGAACTGTGACAGTGTACATTTATTTTTTTGCTTTCATATTAATGTTATCACATAAATCTAAAATAAGCACTTATTTACTTTCACCAGTGTTCGTGATGAAGTGAATTGCACATTAAGCTACAATATGCACTTTTCTGTCTTTTTTTGTTGTTGTATGTTTTGTATAAAGAGCACAATTGTACAAATGATTTTATTAAAATAATAGTAAAAAAAAAAAAAAACCTACCTGACAATCTCACTCCACTGACATGTTTCTGTTCTCTGGCTGTCTTTGTCAACCACAGCAGCTCACATTTGCATTATTACAGTATTTGATAACAGGGTGTGACAGACAATATAACCATTGTCCTCAGAACTGCGAACAGACACGGTCATGAAAAAAGTCTTGAAAAAACGGTCATTTCACGGTCATGAAAAAATATTTTATTTTAAAATGTACATGAATGTCTGACTGAACACTATTTCTTTTTTCACGTTTAATTGCCTTTTTGTCTTCTCATTAAATTAATTTGTGTAAATATACATATTTAATGTCGTCTCTGACAAAAAAGCAGCATGCCTAATAAGTTAAAAAGGAAAATTATCTTTAAAAGAGTGGAATCGAATGCTAAACGGAATACTACACATCAAATTTCTAATACATTTTCATCTCAATTACCCATGTTCAGTCTTAATAAAATCTCTGCCACATATTTCATTCTACATTTTATTACACATTTTATGACTTGAACTTCATTATATTTTATATAAGATTTTGTATGTGTTAAATATGAAATTGTAATAGAATACTGAATATGAGCTTGGATATTGTGATACTGTATACATGTGCATCTAAAGTTTGAATATTGTGAACATATATATATATATTTATGTTATTTCAAAAAGTGACATTTTCATATATTCTAGATTCATTACATGTAAAATAAAACATTTAAAAAGTTTCTTGGTTTTCATTTTGATGATTAGAACTAACTTAAATTCAAAAATCCAGTATCTCAAAATATTAGAATATTTACGTTTGACTTTCATTAAATGACCAACACTACAGTATAAATTCTGGGTCTCTCTTGTTCTTTGAAACCACAATAATGGGGAACACTGCTGACTTGGCAATAGTCCACAAGACAATCATTGACACCCTCCACAAAGAGAGTAAGTCACAGAAGGTCATTACTGAAAGGGGTAGCTGTTCACAGAGTGCTGTATCAAAGCATATTAAATAAATAGTTGACTGGAAGGGAGAAATTGGGTAAGAAATGGTGCACAGGCAACAAGGTTGGCCACAAGCTTGAGAAAACTGTCAAGCAAATCAGATTCAAACACTTGGGGGAGCTTCACAAGGAGTGGACTGAAGCTTGAGTCAGTGCATCAAGAATCACCACGCTCAGATGTCTTTAGGAAAAGGGCTACCAACAGAAACAACATCAGAAGCATCTTACCTGGGATAACGAGAAAAAGAACCTGACTGTTGCTCAGTGGTCCAAAGTCCTCTTTTCAGATAAAATGAATTTCATTTGGAAATCAAGGTCTGGAGCCAACCAGCCTGCCCTGAAATCCATATGGAATCTATGGGACATTTGAGAAAGATGAGAAACAATTGATCCAACAATACAGATGAGCTGAATGCTCAGAAGTGCCTTAGCAGAGCCACAGGCTCATCGCTTCCAAGCCACACATCACTGATGCTGGAGTTTGTGCTAAAAGAGCCCTGACCAAGTAATAAGTGCATACATGAACATAGATCTTGAACTTTTCTGTTTTGCAAATCCTTTTTTTTTTTTTTTTGATTGAACTTAGGAAATATTAAAATATTTTGAGATCCTGGATTTTTTTACCTACATGAGCTGTATGCTCTAATCATCAAAACTAAAAGAAACAAAAACATTTAAAAAATTTTACTGTACATATAATGAAACTAGAATATATGTTTCACTTTTTGAAATAAGTAAAAAAAAAAAAAAAAAAAAAAAAAAAAGAACTTTTTTTCTAAATAACACAGACTTTTATTGGATATATATATACATCATCTTTTTTGGCTTTATGCAGCTCTAAGGCTCACTCACAGCTGACCAAACCACAGGAGTAGAACTCACATGACCCATTTTCCTCAGCTTCTCTTCACGCCTAAAAAAATGAATTCACACCAACCCTCAGAGTCCTCACGATTCCTGGCTCTCAGTTAATCACCATCATGAAGTGTTATAGCATATTCACCAGCACTATTTAAACTTCTCATTGGCCATTTTTGCAGGACCTTTCATCACTGCTCATTGAATCTGCAACTCTAATCGGCAGATGCTCACTGGAGGAGATCAGCGTCTGCTACCTGTTTGTACCAATTAGCAGATGCGTGACACTCGGCTGACGGCTCTTCAGAGGGTTAACAGATGTGGCAATTACGGCCTCATTTGAATGAATGCTCAAGGGGTTCAACATAAGGGCTGCGCAATTACACGCCAGCCTGGGAACCCATTTCATCTTCAGCTTTATTCTCGGTCTTTGCGAGAGGGAAGTGTTGGCAGGGAACCCACTGTGTGTTGACAAACAAACCTGCGTCCTGTGAATTTTTTTTTTACTAGGAAAAATATGCTGAGGGGTCCACATCCATAAACCCCCAAATGTCATGCTGTTTTAGCCCACTCTGGCCTGACTCGGGTTGCAGGAGGGCTTAGTTATCATAATGAATGATATTGAAGGATATATTATTGTCCATTAAATGTTTTTTATTCAGATAGTAAATTATAGGAAAATAGATAAATAAATAAATAAATTGAAAACAATTTGATAAGAGGAAATGATTCAAACCACAGACACTGATTTAAAAAATGTCACATGGATATTTAATTATTGATTTAATTTTATTTTACACTGTGTTATTATATGCTGTTTTATTTATAAATTATTTTTGTTTTTTCATTTTTGTTTTGTTTGTCTTATCTACATATTAAAGTTTTATTCATCAAGTGCATCAGGTAAAGTTAAAGGCTAAAAATAGCAATTAGTTACTCACCTCATTCCAAAAACAAAATATATTTCCTAGATGTATTGCTTAAATATTTCCATATAATGAAAGTGCACTCAAGCTCCACAAATGATAAAAGCACCATGGGCTATATAAAAATCATCAAACTACAGGTTTGATATCAACATTAATCTAATGTCACACCATGTATAAAATAGATTTAATAGCTTATTTTCAATCATATTGTGTCCTCCGAAGACTGTAAAATGCACAAGTCAGATAAACCCGTTTGATGTTCTGTAATACTTGCTTGTATAGTTGCAAAATGCAAACTATATTAGTGATTAGATTTAAATGTGACTAAAAGGCATGGGGATTTTAAGAAACATTATATTGAAAAGCAGCCCCAGTCCCAATTCACTACCATTCTGTGGTTAAAAAACATGATATTATGCCACATATTCTTCTGTTACAGGGAAGACATAGGGTTTGGGAGTACATTATGATTAAATATTCTTCTCATTTTTGCAGCATTCCTTAAGGCAGTCACTCAGGTGTGAGAGGGGCACATATTCTTCAGATAGGACAGATGCTGAGGTCTTTCTTTAGCTCTCACAGGAGGTTTAGTGTCTGCAGATAAAACAGAGTGTGTCATTTAGTCTGAGGGCCTGATCAAATACACTTGCCTCTGCAGCCAATGAGGGGGGAGAGCTTGTTACTGGGCAGTTATGGGTTTAGTCTCTCTCTCTCTCTCTCTCTCTCTCTCTCTCTCTCTCTCTCTCTCTCTCTCTTTCTCTGTTCTTGAGGTCGATGTCATACATCAGCGTTCATAGATTCCCTATGTGCGATTCTACTGAACATCAGCAGTCTGTGCTGCTTTTAAGATCAGCTAATAGCATCAACTATCAGCTCACCTCAGCAACGCGAGCAATATTAGGCTTATTAGAGGAACACTACCTGCTGACATCAAATTATTTTTGTATAGGCTATAGGAAATGTCAAAGGATAGATTCATATTGCTATTGCTTTCTGTTATTTTTTTACTTTGCACCGGGGTCGTGTGATTAATCCTAAAATAGGCAAGTTCTGTTGAGATTTTATTTATTTATTTACATTGGTGTCCGGTTTTTTTTCTTTTTCTTTCTTTTTTTTTTTTACATGCTGCATTGTTGATGCTAAAAGGAAATAATAGAAGCGAAAAGTGTATGACGCGCTAGTGTTTATGCAGTTCTCCTGATAAACAGCAGGCGGCGTCACGGACTACTATAAACAGCCCGCCTCAGATCGTAGTTGTGGGGTTTCCCTTCATTTTCTCTCACAGGTTTGGTTAAAATGGAAACATTTGAAAGCGTCACGAGAATAATTTTTAAGAATTAATATAGCAAATTGTTTTAGACGATGTTACAACAGAATGACTGGAAAAACGTGTTTGAAGACGTTCCTGTACAAAAATTAACCATGGTTTTACCACAAATAAAGCCCCCAAAACATGGTAACCACACATTAACCATGGTTTTGCTACAGTAACCATAGAATAATTATGGTATTTGTAGTAAAACTGGGTTAATACAAATGGTAATAAATAGACAAAAAAAAAAAAAAAAAAAAAAAAACCTGGTTACTACGCTTTTACTACAATAAACTATGGTTAATCTTTAGTTCTATGTAATTTGTGCAAAGCCCTCAAAACGAAAAGACAAATAATAGGTCAATAAGGGTGATTAAATAGATAAATCATTAAATGTATTCATAACCTATGTGGAAAGTCTTGTAATCTTAGTATTTATATAAAATTTTGACAATAATTTTAAAGAGAGATTTTCTGTACGCTTTAAATATATGCAAGTACGCATTTTACAAAGAGGTCTTAAACTTATTATTTTAGTATTCTTGTGCCTTTTTTAACAATAATTAGATTTTTATATATATATATATATATATATATATATATATATATATATATATATATATATATATATATATATTATTTTACAAAAAATGTTTAATCTTGTGCAGGAATTCATATATCATAACCCATAACATAGTATTCATAGGCTACCATTAATCTTTTTCTTATATTGTATATAATAGCCTATTATTTCTATAATATTAATGATTATTATTCTTAATATACATTGACAGAAGTTATGATTTAATATATATATTTTCATTATTTTACTTTAAGAAGTTTCAAGCGTGTTTTCCAGGACTTTATATGTATATGATTTTAGTGTTATACCATTTTTGACATCCATTATTTAACAGAGAGTTTTAGTACTCTTATAGCCTATAGTGACTGCAGTTTTGATGTGATATATATTTGTTATTTAACATGCATGTACATGCCTTGGAACCTGGTATAAATAGCAGTGATTGAATTTTAGATCTCATGTATGCTGTATAAATATTCATAGGATATTCCAAGACAGAATATTCTCTTGGATTCTCTTCAGCTTGTTCTGTGTTGGTCAGTCTTTCTGTTGACAGTTTTGTATTTAGGTCACACAGGAGCCCTCGGGCAGCAGTAAAGCATGTCCTCTACGGGAGTGATTGACACCTTCTCTGATGATGAATGAAGTCTCCAGATTCTCTGGGCTCCAGCCACAGTAATAAACCAGCGCTGCACACTGATGGTCGGTCCTCGTCTCATTTCTTTAATTCAGTCTTTTATGTGATACATCATAATTGAGGCAAATAAATCGAGACAGTTGTAGAATAACACAATTAGTGTTTCTTTTTTTTTCTCTAGGATGCAATCATCTTTTATTTCCCATTAATGAAACAACACCTCATTTTATGGCCTACTGAACCGAACAGCATTAAATTGAGAGGTAAATAAATAACAAGAAAATCTTGTTACCAAAACTGCATTGCATATTTAAACTGAGCTGCAGCCGTGCATGTGTAACCACCACGGAAATGACCTTTAAAATCTAGATCAGAGCTGACTTTGCTAGAAATATCTGTCACCTTTTTTCAAATTACACCATCTTCAATAACAAGCATCGCAAAATACATTCAACAGGGTGTTGTTAAACCCATAATGCCTGTCTTAAAGGTTTGGCAACTATTAGCATTGCCAGAATTGAATACAATGCAGTATATTCAGCTGCAAACACCTGAAAGCTTTCTAGCACTATATAGAACAATAGACGTTCTGTTGCGAAATGTAATTTCCTGCCTTTAGTGAGAGCAGCTTGGATTTGAATGGCCTTTAATGTTGAGCTGAGGTCTGTCTGTGTTGCTTTAAGATGAAAGGGAAGAGGAATCTGGTTTTGGATCAGAGGAAAAGCTGTGGCGGTGCATGTCAATCTCACTCTCCCAGTGTTTCTGTGAGAAAGAAAAGTCATACGAGTGCTCTTGAATCTCACAGTCAGCAACCAGATTAAAATGGAGAGAATGTGAGACTTTTGCTTAAGTTGACGTTCCTCCTCTAGAGTTGCGTCTCCTCTAGAGTTGAAGAAAATGTCTCATTAATGTTTCATACTGTGCTCTGTTTTGCCAAAAATACTAACATGTCAGAATTTCCAGGCTAATTATATAATACATAAATAACAGTATTAAAGTCTGCAGTCAGGAATTGCAATATAAATGCAAACTCTTAAAAGCTAATTGATTTTGCATCTGCTTTTTCTTATTATTATTTAATTCATATCTTATTTATATAATTATATAATATATACAAATAATAAAGCTAATAATTTTTTAAAATAATTTTATTTATATATTTATACAATATATAATATCACTGAAGTATTTAATTAGAAATCTGAAAATGAATCAAGCTCTTTCAAGAGCAAATTAGTTGTGCTTTGCATTTTTCGTCTAGTTGTATAATGTTCATTTTCAGTTTCTTTATATAATTATATAATATAAAACATGTAATAACAGTAATACATTAAAATATTTTCATTATTATTTTGTTATTATTTATATACAGTATGTAGTTTTTATTTTATTTTATTTTATTTTACAAATGTTATTTTATTTTATTTGTCCGTCAAGTATGAAACCAAAAAGAAAAATCACAAATTATACAGCACATTATGATGTTCACGAGGATAATTTGAGCATTATTTCTTCTTCTCACGTTCACAGCAGAGACCGTCTGCTCTCAGCAGCACGTACCAAACGCAGCTCTGTACATTCATCTGTCTGTCATGTTGACAGGTCTTCAGCCGCAGCGATGTTAACGTCCCGTGGCTGTTCTCCAGTGATGAGTCCAGATGGAGGATATGTTGGTACCTGCCCTTTTATTTCCATTGCCAGCTCACTCCCTCCAGCCCCAGGTACACCGACACACCATCTGTGCCAACCTGCCGTCTCTCCGTCAGACAGTTGCAGGTTCGGCGGTGCGTGGCAGGCCTACAGCTGTGCAGACAGCCAGCCCAACATCTGTGTGTCCTGTGGGACAGACGGGGGGGAGATGTCCCGCTGATCTTCTCAGCTGCTGCTGGCCTTAAACACAGGCATGGGCCGGTGCTTCTGCGGACAGGATGAGTTTTGCAATGTAAGTGTGAAATGGAAAGGCCCTCTCTGTTCATTGTTTACTACTGAACTTTTCCTAACCTTCCTAACCTTTAAAAGTATACATTATGTAAAAGTAGTAGTAGAGAATCGGATAGAGATATACTTCCCTTAAAAACATTTAAAAACATATATACATTAATATATAATATACATTAAAATATAAAATACACATGCACACGTATATAGATAGATAGATAGATAGATAGATAGATAGATAGATAGATAGATAGATAGATAGATAGATAGATAGATAGATAGATAGATAGATAGATAGATAGATAGATAGATATTTAAATTATTCTTCACAAATCTTAAAGAAGTCTCTTATGCCCACCAAGGCTGCATTTTTATTGTTATTGTTATTTATATATTTTTTGGATACACATACAGTAAAAACATTAATATTAGGAAATATTTTTTTCTATTTTAATATATTTAAAACTGAATTTATTCCCATGATGCAGTACTGAAGTTTTGGCAGCTATTACTTCAGTCTCACATGATCCTTCAGAAATCATTGATTGATTTAAAGCTAATTAAAGCTAATTAAAAACGTATTATTATTTTTATCGTTGTTGAAAACATTGGATGCATTTATTTGAATCATAATTTTTTTAACAATATAAATTTATTTACTGTCACATTTGATAAATTAATTGCATCCTTGAGAAGGAAAAAATGTAAAAGTATAATATAATATATAATTATTTTTTGGAAATATATATATTGAAATTAAGAAATAATAATAACTCTCTCTTTCTCTCTATATTGTTATTATTTCTTAATTTCCAAGTTTTAATTTGTAAAACTATATACATTACACACACACATATATACATTACATACATATATTATAGATATGTATAATATTTTAATAGAAAATTATAATATGTTTGATTTCAAATGAGAAAAACTATTCAATAATAAATATTTGAAAATATTATCAGACAATAATGTTTTGGACACAGTGATTCTGCTACTGGTGAGACAGTCCAGCTGCAGAAAGTGAGATAGGGAATGAAACAAAATCAAGAAATAAATAAATAAAAGAAGTTCATACATTTTTATGACCACACATATAAGGTCAGCCATGTGCTTTGGTTACTAAGCAACACGGTAAGCCTGTGTGAGGGTTTTGTCAGAAGTTGACTCAGATGTGTTGTACGGCTGCGAGAGGAACAATCAGGCTTTGATTACTGTGCAGAGTCAAGCCCGACAGCAGCTGCCTGTGAGCTCAGGCCTCTGTCAGTGTCCCCTGCTCACAAATTCAGCACAAACTCACAAATGATTGAGGAATAGCAAACAGCAGAATAGCTCCTAGCTATTCTCTGGCAGAAATGACCGTGGTGGAAATTTTAAATAGCCAATTACTTTGATTCGCTTTATAGTTAGCATTTAATGTATTCTGAATCAGAAAAAGAATTGGAAGAGTATTAATACCAAGTACACGTGCAAGGAATTTGACTTGACGACAGGAGCTTCCAGATCAGAAGAAAACAGACATTTATCAGTTTTCATACATTTTACTTACAGTATATTGGATGAGAGTTGTCTCGTAGTTCATCTCAAGCATGCTCTTTCCTGACACTTGTCTACTTGGAATAAAAAAAGAAGGTTATGAAGGTTACATTTCTAGCAAATGTGTCTCTCTATTAAGATTATAATGGTAATAAAGCTTAAATTTGACCCTGGACCACAAAACCAGTCATGAGCAGCAGGGGTATATTTGTAGCACTAGCCAGCAATACATTGTATGGGGAAAAATTATTTATTTTTTCTTTTATCCCAAAAATCATTAGGATATTAAGTATTAAGTATTAGGATATTTTGTAAATTCACTACTGTAAATATATCAAAACATAATTTGTCATTAGTAATATGTATTGCTAAGAACTTTATTTGGACAACTTTAAAGGCAATTTTTTTCAATGTTTAGATTTTTTTGCACCCTCAGATTTTCAAATAGTTGGCCAAATATCGTCCTATCCTAACAAAACAACCTTCAGTGGAATCTTTATTTATTCAGCTTTCAGCTGATTTATAAATCTTAGTTTTAAAAAATGGACCCTTATGACAGGTGTTGTGGTTCATTGTCACATGTATGTTATGTTAAATAAGAAACAATCTCTATAACATAATAGTGCCCTTATGTATTCACAGCTTAAGATATCATGGCAGTTTACAACCCCTTTCTTATTTCTATTTTGGGTTTATTTATTTGTTTGATTTTTAATAAAACAAATGTCAAATATTAAGTATTTAAAAAAAAGAAAGTGAAACAGAAATAATTGTATATAAATGCAAATAATAACATATAAAATTATTTCTAAATGTCATTGTCAAATTTAGCCATTATTTACAGTTAACTGAGCTTGACTGGTTTTGTTTGTTTGTTTTTTTTGTAAATTAAGTTCAATAATATCTATGACACTGAGATATTACCTAAAAAGTGAGGAATCCTGAAATATTCCCTGGACTATTTTAGACATTATACTTAAAAAAAAAAAAAGTAAATGCAATAAAGGGTATCATTTTATAATTCAATTTTATATATTATATATAAATGTACTTTATTATTTTTTTAATTATATGTATATACTACTCATTACTCAATATTATTCATTATATATCACTTTCTGTTTTATTTATTGTTTTATTATTAATAATATTAGTATTTTACATTTATGTTTCAAGTTTATTTTTAAAGCGTAATTTGAAATAGTAGTGGCACAAAATGAAATTGTAGTTGCAATGACGTATTATGATGCTATTTAATGCCTCTTTCATTCAGTGTCTTCTTTCTTCAGTGTATTCTTTCTCTTCTTCTCTCTGTCTCTCCTCCAGTGCCCCGTTTTATTGCATTGCGCCTGTAGAGACCTGCTGGACGTGGATCGGTGTGGACAGCCAATAGCAGGCCAGCAGGTGGGTGGCGGTTAGTGGCCAATGAGGCAGGGTGGGGTTACAGTCTCATAATCACAATAAAGGAAAGGGTCAGCAATTCTTTATTCACACTCACCCAAAATCATCATACAGATTTCAATAATGATTTACCTTTGAACAGAGATCAGAAGAAGTGCATTATACAGATCAAAGTGGTTTTATTCAGCGCTGCATTGGAGGATGACATCTGAATGAAGACGCTGCTGCACTGAGCATTCAATATATATGATCAATACATGGATTCCCAACAGCAGGTCATTAAGACTGTTCAGCCCAATCAAGTGCTTATTCTCCTGTGTGGGAGAGATTCGTCGTTTCATTTAGCTCCCAGTGATTCATGGGAGTTACCTTATTAGGCAGGATCTCTCCTGTAAAACGAGCTCATTCACATGAGCACTCGGCTGCTGGTTTTAATGAAATCAAACAGACGTCAAATCTTAAGCGTTTGCGACTAGAAAGTGGAAAAGAAGTCATTTTGTGCGTTTCATATTCTTTGTTTGATCATATTCTAGTGTTGGAAAGCCGGTGATAAAATGATATTGGTTATTATCAGTATAACATTCATCAGTCGTCTGTGAATTATTTATTTTTCTCGTCTTTATTCAGAATACATGTAATCTCAGTAAAATTTTATTTCTGCTATGCTAATATTTTTTTTAATCTATATTCTTTTTATTTAGTATAATATTTATTTATTTTTATCTTAAATGTAATTTTTACAATGAAATTTAATTCATGAAGAACAAAAAAAAATAAGAATATTTAATTTCATTTAATAATGCGATGCAAATTTTTTCTTAAATGTGTAACTGAGTATTGAATTTTTAATTTAATCAATATTATTTAGTATAATATTTTTTTATGTAATTTTCACAATGAAGTTTTATTTATGAAGAACTAAAAATTAAGAAGAATATTTAATGATATTAAATTAAAAACAAACATATTAAATTAAATATAAACTGTAGAATATTATTGCATATATCTATCTATCTATCTATCTATCTATATATATATATATATATATATATATATATATATATATATATATATATAAAATTCAATTGGAAAAAAATATATAACTGAGAAACTTGACATGAACTACATGTTGTTTAAGATTTATTCATGTTTCCTTTCATTTCTTGTTTATAATATAATAATATCATCTTGTTTTAATCTTGTTTATATTTAATAAAATTTACAAACAAAATACATTTTTACAGGAAAAAGGTCACAATTAGAATGAATAACATTTAGAAAATTATATTTTTAAATACATTTTATCATATGAATACAGACGAACAAATTTATTTCTCAATTTTCTTGCTATATGAATTTTTACTTGGGTGGTTGGATGGGATTTTGACTCCTTTTGTTCTTTTTCTCTCTGTTGGCACAGAAAACATCCATTCCCCATGCAGAGGAACATCCGGACATCCGGTAAGATTCTGTCATTTATTGTAAGCCATATTCCAGATGAAATGAAGCAGCATGTGTGTAGAGTCTGGGGAGAGCTGTAGGCATGTGTGCTTTTGTAAGGGATTCTCCA
Source organism: Carassius auratus (assembly GCF_003368295.1). Lineage (NCBI taxonomy): Eukaryota > Metazoa > Chordata > Actinopteri > Cypriniformes > Cyprinidae > Carassius > Carassius auratus. The sequence continues at coordinate 15,296,930 of NC_039252.1, forward strand.
GTCCAACAGCTGCAAGAGCGGCAGCTCTGGTGCTGATGCTCCACCACAGAAATGCTTGTTAGGGCAGAATATAGCCAGAGCTCCAGGGACCATCCAGACACAGTGACTATTCATAACTGTAATGGGTATCAACCACGTCGACAAAAAAAACCCCTGTGAACGAGAGTGAGAGATCTGCTGAAAATACAAATTTATGGGAAACACTTATTGTATCAAAACTAAAAACGCTGTCCAAAAGAATCATCCTGAACCGTTGCATAGAAATGATATCACATCAAGAGGTTCAGTATTGTTCCAGAACAAGCACATAATAGGAACTAAGGTACTAAAGAGCATGTTTTAATGCATAACATTTTCTACAAAACTAAAACACATGCAAACCTCATCACAAATCCTTGAGTGCTGAAATGTTTTTGCATTGTTTGCATTGGACAAAAATTGTAAATGAGAATCCTGAAATGTTTCCTTTTTTTTAATAAAATTTTAATTAATGTTTATTTTAATATTTATTTAGGTTTAGGGTTAAATCATTTTTTTAATTACATTTAATTGATATAAAAATATTGAATGTTACCGATAATAAATAGCAACATGTTATAGGATAATACTCCTTTATTCATTCAGTTTCTGACAACCAGAAAATATTAAAGCATTTAGAGATCCATACAAATATATGGATAAATATACATGCATAAAATGCATTGCATTTAATAACTTGCAATCTGAAGGAAAAAAGGAACTAAAAAGCATGCAATAGGGCAGTTCATAAAACTATAAGGCATGCTAACATCATCCAAAATCCTGAAACTTATATTTATAGGATAGTGTTTACACACACACACACACACACACACATATATAGTAATTTATAGAGTACCTAATAATTGTTTATTTAATTTTGCATTTAAATTTAATTTACAGTATATAGAACTATTTTTTTTTACTTTAATTGATTTAATTTAAATAAATGTACGTATTATAATGTTATTTTTTAATATTAAATGTAATTATAATAACATTTGATTTATGAAGAAGTAAAAATGAAGAAAAACATATTTAATTTAAATTAAATTCAATTCAAATTAAATTAAAACATTTTATTAAATTGAATTGAATTCAAATCTTTATAAAAAATTTGCTGCATGATGTCTGCAGTTTCTCACAGCCAGAATATTAAAACATCTAGAGATCCATATTGCCTAAAAGGCATTGCTTTTAATGATCCTTTACAATCAACATGAAAACAGAGGAACTAAGGTGCAAAACCGTCTACGAAAGTAAACCGCATGCAAACATCATGTCCAATCCCTCCTGACTACTGCCTGTCCTGATCATAATTAGCTCTTCTGTTTTATCCTTTCCCTGAGGTTCTCTCCCATCCCCTAGGCTGGAGTCACTCCCAGAGAGCGAACCGCAGGAGACGTGTCCATGGGCAACGCCTATCCGTGGCCACAACATCCTCGGTTTGCCTGGTGCACATGACTCGCCCCCAGAGAAACAACAGAGAGAGCCGCCCTGATATCTGCTCTGTGATAGCAGCCAAACGCATCTCCCCTCGGCTAAACCCGTTTTGCATGGGCTGTGCAAACCCAGCGCCAACATTGTTACCGACTCCAAAAGCAAACTGAGGCTTTTTCTGTGTTTGGTGTCTCATGACATCAGCCTGTCTGCTCTGTGAATCAATGGCTGCTTCAGACAAGCTTACGGTGCATGTGGAAGCTCAGTTATGCTGCAGTGAAGCGGCTTATGCATGGAGAGAATCTGAATGAATGTTAACGTGACAAACACATTTTAAAAGGAAAAAAAAAGACAGGACTGTGTGTATAGAAAGGGAATCTTGGGAAAACTGTGGTCTGTAATTCAGGAAATGGTGCAGAGGTTGTGCTGGGTGGTGGGTGGAGGGAATGTAATGAGTTGTGCAGCTCACGTGAAGACAGTCGTGGAAAAAACACTACCGGACACTGTGAACGGAAACAATACGGGCGCCTTAAAAATCACAGGGCTATTTGAGAATAGATTGATTCCTAAAATGCGAACCGTCCCAGATTCATGTCTTTATTTGCCAGCGGAATTTGTATTTCACGCCGCCTGTTGAGTTAATCGTAACAGCAGACTTTCTAGTAAGTTGCGTGTGCGGAGAGGATTTGTGTAAATGTATGAGGATGAGCGAGCGTGTTGCAGTGGCTGAGTCTAATGATGTGCTGTGGTTTTGGCAGTGACGAGTGACAGCTCCTGTATTCTGCAGCATGCTCCGATCTGTGCTGAATCTGAACACCACTGGCAGAGCCTGTGCAGGCAAGAAAAAGAGCAATTTGTCTACAAATCGCACTGGAGATGGAAGATCAGTGGATAAAAGAAAAATAGTAAAGCCTTTGTAATATGATTAGAAGAGAGCATGTGATAAGATGCAAAACTAACACAACCATGTATGAAAAGTTGACTGGGCCAATGGATTATTTTGGTTTTACTAGACATTAAACTTTATTCGCTGTGATTTTCCAATCAGAATAAAACATTTCAGACAGACTGAATAATAAGTAATGTAATAAAAAATATATATTTATCATGTTAGATGTAATTTAAATAATATTTTAAATGGATTTAAGATACTGTACACTGTGTACAAACACACTCTACACACACACACACACACACACTGTATAATTTATACAAATATAATTAGTGTATAGTATATTTGTCATAATGTGTGTGTGTGTGTGTGTGTGTGTGTAGAGTTAATAAGCAAAAACAGATAACCCAATTTGTAACAGTTTTTAAAAAAAACATTTTTTTCATAGTGCATTCCAATTCATCTCAATCAAGTTGCATAATGTTGTTTTTTTATTAGGTTTAAAAATAACAAAAAAATACAGCTACCACAATAAAACCATGATAACATAATAAAAAACATGATTTTTGAAAATGTAAAAAAATATGTAATCTGTTTTTGCAAATAAACTACACATATATATATATATATATATATATATATATATATATATATATATATATATATATATATATATATATATATATATATACACAAACACACACACAGACACACACACAGCGGGTAAAATAGGTATTGAACACATCACCCTTTTTCTCAGTAAATATATTTTTAAAGGTGCCGTTGACATGAAATTTTCACCAGATGTCGATAACAACCCAAGTAATACATACAAAGAAAACAATACAAGTAAGTTCAGAAATTAAGTTCTGTATAATGAGGTAGAATGACCAAGAGGAAAAGTATTGAACACGCTTATTGAAATGTGTTTATTGCTTTTTACAAAAGCCTTAATGACAGCTTCAAGATGCTTCCTGAATGGAAAAACAAGTCGCATTACTCAGGTGTTATTTTGGCCCATTCTTCCACACAAACAGTTCAAATCTTAAAGGTTTTGTTGGCCTCTTCTATGAACTCTGACCTGAAGTTCTTTCCATAGATTTTCTATTGGATTCAAGTCAGGAGATTGACTGGGCCGTTCTAGTAGCTAACTTTCTTTCTCTGAAATCAAATGAGAGTTTCCTTGGCTGTGTTTGAGATCATTGTCTGGGTGGAATGTCCACCATCCCTTCATCTTCATCATCCTGGTAGATGGCAGCAGATTTTTATCAAGAATGTCTCGGTACATTTTTCCATGCATTTTGTCAGTGCTACACCATGATGTTTTGGGGTGATGTGCCATTTCATCTCCAAACATGGTGTGTATTATATCCAAAGAGTACAATTTTTGTCTCATTGGATCAGACTATATCTCAGAGGCTTGTCTAAATGTGGTGCAGCAAACTTTTTAAACAAGCTCCATCTGGCTTTTTCTTCAGCAATAGAGCAAAGCGTGGCGAGCGTTTATATACTACAATATACTACAATGCACGCGAACATCATCCTAAAATCTCTGAGAATCCTGAAATGTTTCCTGGACTAAAAATTATTAGCATTATTTTTAAAACAGAAAGAAATATCAAACTGTAGTTTTAATGGAATATAGATACAGTGGTTCAAAAACATATAGTATACTCTGTTATTATTAGACGCAACATTGGCCACTTAAATCTAATTAAAAGTTAATGTTTTTTTCATGAAAACGCAATGAGTCGGCCCGATGCCTCACTGCGCAGGAGGCAAGTGCTCTGATTTGTCAAGGTCAATTAATGAAGCCAGCTTAAGGGACGGAAAAAAACCTCACACGCCCTCAGGGGTCCTGAATCCTAACACAAACCACATTAAATTACATCAATTCATGTCCACCAATTAAGATCTTTTAGAGGAAGTTGTCATACACAGCTGTGATGTAACTGTTACCTTCGTTCAAAGCTGTTTATTGTTCACTTTAACCATGCATTGTGCACAATTTCTAAATTAATCAATGACAAATAAAGATGAGAAAATATTTAAAAAGGAGAAAATGCTTTAAAAAAATCTCATTTAAACCATGGTTGATGTGTGCTCTAGCTACAGTCATGTTGGTTTCATTCCTATTTGAAAAACACTCATACCATTTAAATGGTTGAAAATGTTCAGTGGTGTAACTATCAAGTAAAAAAAAAAAAAAACATTTTTTTTCTTTCTTTTTTTTCCCCTTTTTTGCTGCACTGTGAAAACATGCGAGTTAACAACTGTAATACATTATTTCCAAACATGTTTTACACTCTTACAGTAAAGGGGCTTAAAAGGTTCTTCAAAGTGATGCCATAGAAAAACCTTTTTTTTTTGGTTCCACAAAGAGCTGCTTTTGGTGCGCTTGGACTCTCTCTTTAAGAGCAGCACCCCTGCACCTTTAAGGCTGCAGAGGAGAGAGAGAGAGAGAGTGGAAGAGAGAGAGAGAATGAGAGGGGGTGTTGCGTTGTGTGATGCTCTGGTGCTGATGCTGAGCTCTGGAGTGATCAGTGCAGCAGGGGAAGATGCGCGAGCTTGCTGACTGCTGGACGGTGCGAGGCGGTGAAGAGGGATGTTGCTCTGAGTACAGCTAACGGCCATCATCTCGATCCATTTACGCGCTGGAGTTTCAGAGCTTTTTCTTTTTCCTTTCTTTTTTCGTTCTTTTCCTTTCTTTTCCGTAAAAGTTACGACTCATTAATAATTGAGTGGATTTACTTTCCCGCGGTTTTCTCCCTCATATGCGGCTACACCTGTGCGCAGTGCCCTCAGTAAGCGCGCGCTCTGACTCAGCATCGCACCTGCCCGACGCTCGCTCACTGTGTCGCGCTACAGCTGGATCTCAGCTCGGAGACAATCAGCCCCGGAGCGCACGCTTCATATGCATCCTTTCCGCTGGAACTACTAAGTACAGATATCCATATTCCTGCGCAACGGCTGTTTCTGGAGGAAAAGTGTGCAGTGGGCAAATAAAAATCTTAGTTTGGAGATTGAAAGGAGCGGGGCATGTGGATATTGGCTATTATCTTTTTCCAGTGCATTTTGAATGGTGAGTAGTGTTTTGTTTTATTATTATTACTAATATTATGCAGGCTGTAACGTCATGGAAATTGATTAACTGTGCAAAGCATTTACGCATGCTTGAAAAATAATGCATTGTGGTCCATTCAAATTAGTCTTAGACAACCTTTAGTGTATAAGCTTTACAAAAATAATATTATTGCATGTATCATGCATTCAATGCATGCAATTTTTCCACAACAGTTCATAATAAATATTGCATGTTAATTTCAGCAAGTAATTCAGAAGGAACCAGACTCCTTAATAATTTCAGTTTTATGATTAGTCACTTTATTACATTTTCTAGCTCATAATTCTAAACAAACATGCATGCATCGTTATGCAAACAGTGCATCAGGAATGTCAAAAATATGAATCTGGACCATATGTGATTTGATGTGACAAGTTTTGTTGCTTTTTTATTTCTTTTATTATGACCTTGGACAAATTTCTTTATTAAGCGTTAGAATAACAAATTGATCTGCTGATATACGAAAAAAAAAAAAAAATTCACAACATTTTTGAACATTTATGAAATAAAGCAAATTTATGAATGAAAAAAGGGCACCAAAAAACTTGAAAATTAGCTTTAAAACACAGAAAGAAAAAGAAAAAGGAAGAAATTACAATTTGTTGTATTGTGGCATAGTGACACAGCCGCCATGTTTCACGAAGAAGCACTGAAGCATTAAATAAAAAAATAACTTGCAGTCACTCAGTTGGCACTTTACTGAATGCTTTCGCTGTGACCTTTTCACAAAACATTTATTAAAAAAAAAATTCCCCCTGTGTGGGTGTCCGAATTATATTGACCTAAAAAAAAAAAAAAAAAAAAAAAAGTAAATCTACCGCAAATGCTCGACAGGAGGCGAGTGTGTTGATGGCTTTAAAATGGAGAGACAGCGAGTGGGTGCTGGTTGCTGGGCTAAATCAGGATGGGTGTGTTTGTGGTGGAATAGAGCGAGTGAGAGGGGGGTTTAAGGGGAAGCAAGAAGAAAATGGGCCATTTAGGTGGTTTTAACAGAGTAATGCTGTGCGACATTAATATCAGACCCAGGTCACTCCAACCTAGACTGACCGCCGATGGCAGACACATTTTGATAGGATGCACAAAAATGAGGGGACACGGCGATGCTTTAGCACAAAGGGTGTTGGAGAGCAGCGCAAGGTGCTCCGCGATGATCTTTTCTCAAGCTTTTTCAGTTTTTCCCGCAAGGCAGAAATGGACACAATCGTTTAACCTCAATTAATAGTGTATCAATTAAATTGATTATCATTTCAGAGGGATTTGGGTTTTGGCCAACTGAGTGCTTTATGTCTAACCAACTGTGTTCAAATGAGCATTTCTAAAAAGCATTTTAAGTGTTTCTCTTTGAATCAATACGATCCCATTTGTGGCGCTGTGTTCTGGCCGTGTGTATGTGGGTCTCTGAGGCTCCATTGATCAGCGTTCTGATGCAGTGCAGTGAGCCTCTCTCTCTCTCTCTCTGGCCAGTGTAGCATGTTTCTTGCGGGTGTGTGTGTGGGGGGGGTGGGGGGTGGGGGGGGGGTAAAAGAAGCCATACAAAATGAGCCTTTCATGATTTGGTTAAGCTCACAGGCCAGTTCTCTGCTGGTCTCTATGGAAACCCCTGAAATGTATGTTGGCGCAGTGGCCTTGGAGCTTCCTGAACAGGTGACCCGGAAGTGCTTCTATAATGACTAGCTGTGGAAAACACAGCGTGCTTGTTCGCGAAGCCATTTGGGATTTTTATCTTGAAGGGATGGATAAATTAATTCCCTGGTTCCTTCAGTATCCCTTTTGAGATTTCATTTTTTTTTCTTTTCAGCTGTATATGCACAATTAATAGAATAAATGTGCATCATTTTGTCCAAATAAAAGACATCTGCACCATTTTTCTAAGCTCAGCTCCCTTAGTATTATTTAAATACTATTATAGTTTTTATTTCAAAATTTTCTGTTTCCATAAAAATTTTAGTCTAAGTTTTAGTAATTTTGTTGCGTTTTTTGTATTTTTTTGTACTTATGTACATAGTTTTCATGCATTTTTATTCTAGCTATTTTAGCGGACCAAGTTAAACTCATTTAAAATGTCAAATATTGCATGAGTCTGAAATATAAAGTATGTTTTATTTTATGTCAGTTAACATTTTGTTTGAATAGTTTTCTTTTATTTTCAGTTTTACTTAACTCCAATAACCCTGCCCTGATACTGAACAATGAATGTTTTTGCATGTAAAATCATGCTGAGTTGTTTTCAATGGCTCTTGTGTTGGTGAAGAGCACTCGAGACCGTGTGCATATTAACACACAAATGTAATTGGAACAACAAAAGCGTCCTCGCACAGACAGAACGGAAAGTAGGTGCAATGTTGTTTTTGTAAACTGATGCTAGGGGCCAACTCTGACATACACTCAAATGGACACGGGTAAACAGCACTGCGTAGAGCAAAGTGCCCAATCAGCTGTCGTTTTCCATGAGATGCTTTTTAAGAGAGCTTTTAGCTGAGTCCAGATCAAACAGACAAAACTGTGTGGGCATATCCATTTGTTTTGCTCAACTGTACGCCTGGGTTTGAAGACCACACGCATGCTGCACTGTGACGTGCTGGAGAGAAATCAAAACCATGTTTGCAGTCCTGAAAGCAAAGCAAACTGGATATTGTTCTGCAAATCATTTGAGATGTTTTCAAATCAGCTTTGATTCTGAAAGCATTGTTTGCTTTTTGAAAGCTCTTGAAGTGTGTGTAAATGTTATGTTTAATGACAAACAAACGTATGTTTTTGTTGTTTATCTCTATCTATCTATCTATCTATTTATTTGATATATTTTGGCATACATAGTTTAATAGCTTTCAAAATGAGGACTTATCATACATAAATATCGTATAAATTAGCAACAAATTAGCCCCTAATCTAAAGTGCATTTAAAGTGCATTTTTTAGGATCACTATTCACTTTATTGATAAAAGTTCTAGAATTGAAATTTTTATGTTTAATTCATTCTTGTGAGAAGTTATTTTTCTTCTTCTAATTTTGTCCTCAGATAGATAAATAAAACCTTTTGCGTTTTATTATTATTATTTTTTTTTTATTAAACAATATATGTACTTTATTTTTAATTTTGACATTTATATCACTTAACAACATTGGAACAACTTAGGAAAACTTTGTCTCTAAAATATATTTATAATATATACCTCGCCATAGATGATACAATAAGAACAACAAAAACAACAACAAAAGGTACTGTGAACAAAATTTCATTCAAAAAGTTGCTAGTAAATTTCACAAATAAAACAAAAAAATTGAACACATTGAATTAAACATTAAACTCTTAAGTAGAAATACTAATATACATTGTATATTACATGCTCCAATCATCTTAGATTTATTCACAGCTTTGAAAAATTATTTAAATGTAAATTAAATAGATGATTTAAAATAGATTTATTTTAGGTTAATTTTCCCATAATAAAACAAAGCATAAATAAATAAATAAATAAATCCTTTGCAGTAAAAACAAATATTTTTTGGGAAAAATCCCATCTGTTTCTGTTTCATCTGTTTTGTACAGAAGCAGGTACATTTTAATCTTGTTCTAGTTATAAAGTCAGTGGTTGGGAAGGTTAAAGCTGTGCCACAGGAAAGCACAGTGTGCATTAGAAATAGACATGAACAGATATGTGGTGTGAGTCAGACTCACACACACACACACACACACACACACACACACATACACAGTGCCACTCAACCCAGTAGCTCTTTCTCCAGTGTATCAGTAATTCCAGGAGTCATTTGGCATAATGGCATTTTGATGATCTGCTTGTACTAACTGTTTAGCCAGCAGTAAGGCTGATCAGTGTTCATATTTTCCATCAGCACAGCTTATTGTCAATCAGCAGGAAATATGCCTGACAGACGGCCCTGTGCTGGTGGCCGTTATGTTTATTTATTTCCTGCTTTGATGACTTGGCAGAAAAAGCACGTTCGCATTTTCCACTGATGAGGACTTTCAGGCTTTTTTGAGTAAAGGAGCTTGATGACTTTAGCACAAACCTCTGCGTTCCTTCAGCCTCTGTGACCAGCTTAAACAGGGAGTTTTTCCTGTCAGTGCAGCAGTGGAGCTTTTAGGTCTGTTTTTGTGAAATTCATAGATTTTGAGGTCTTGCATGCAGTGTTTACACGTGTACTTATATTTATTACTTTCTATCTATTTATCTATCTATCTATCTATCTATCTATCTATCTATCTATCTATCTATCTATCTATCTATCTATCTATCTATCTATCTATCTATCTATCTATCTATCTATCTATCTATCTATCTATCTATCTATCTATCTATCTATCTATCTATCTATCTGTCTATCTACCTGTCTGTCTGTCTGTCTGTCTGTCTGTCTGTCTGTCTGTCTGTCGGTCTGTCTGTCTGTCTGTCTATCTATACACACACATATTTTTTTTTCAGTGAGTCTTTAAGACAATTTAATACAACAATTCTTACATACAATGTTAGTTCCACGACTTAATTGAGATATTTTTTATATAAATCTAGATTTAAATATTGCCAAAACTACATATTACAGTGTGTAGTGTTTGTAAATGTTCTTTTTTCAAGAACATTTTAAAATATAAAACAACAAGATCACTGTCCAGTTAATAATTTCTATTTGACTTTCAGTCACTAAATAATATCTTATATTACTGATATTTATTATTATTATTATTATTATTATTATTATTATTATTATTATATTTATATTAATTATGTTAAATGTCAAATGAAGCACATTTTAGGTTACTTGACAGTATTATTAAATCGTTAATAATAATTATAGCAAATGTGTTACCTTATTTTTTTGCAGTCCAAATTATATTTTAATTAACCTAAATAAAAATAAACTAAATCATAATACACATTTGAAATGTCCTCCCATAGTCATACAAACGAATAACTAGGTTTTACACATTACAGTAGTAAAATAAATTGAAATGAAATTATAATCTATAACCTGAAGTGGTTGTGGCCCTGACAGAAATGTATTACTGTATGATTCCCTCCTGTAAAGAATTCAGGGAGATAATGGGTTAAATCTGGTCCCCTCAGTCCTGGATATGTGGTTACATCCTTGATTTGTATCCATGAGTTAACAGGGTCTCTTTGATCACTGAATGTGTCCGTGTGGCAGAGCGGGCAAAACACTGGGCAGAATTTCAACAGCCAGAAATGTGTAACATTTACAGAGATCCCAGCAAATGTCTCATTAAAGCTGCTCTCGCCTCAGGTCTGTTCTGTTTCCATTGCGTTCTCTATCGGCCCGTCCCCAGAAGTGATTATGCTAATTGCTGTTTGATCAGATGATTAAATTATAATTCGATTAATCCTGAGCACTAAATGCTCTGAATACATTTACATCTGCTTGGCTGCGTCAGAGCGCAGGGGCGCGAGCATTCTTCCACGCCAAGCCAATGAGGAGAGGAGACGAGCTGACCTGAGACTCACACCCAAATATTAGCACATGCACATGTTTAGAAGAGGGCAGGAACTGAGACACTGGGATACTGTAAGCTGTTTAACAAAACAAGTAAAGTATTTAGACCAGTGGTGAACCAATATATGCACATATGGATATACGTATAAATAAACTATAAAATGCTGAAATTATTTAAATAACATAATATGCTATGTTAATTATGATTATTTTTATAATTTTTATCTATCATTAATTCTTATCTGGTTATTTTCTTTGGATCAATTTATATTGGTTGTCCAAAATTACCTTTTCCTGTTATCTTATAGTCTGGAACTAGTTTTTTCTTCATTTTTAGCAATTCAGAAAATACTCTTTGCCTTCCATGTGGTTGGATTTGCTGACATTGTATGGTCTTATGGTCTTGTATGGTTTGGTGGGAATGGAGGTGGCAGATAACATTTTTTTTTTTTACTAAAAAGGTAATTTGGGATATCGAAGGGAATGTTTTCATGTATTTTAAATAAGCCATAAATTTCATCAGAAATCATGACTTTATTTGTACTGCATTTTACGAGGTTGCAAATTCGTAGGAGGAACCACACCTTACACCTAAATTTGTGCGAATTAGCCACCTTGTAAAATACATATGAATTGGCTGTGAGATAGAATTGTTATTGTAAGTAATGTACTGTAGACTGACATTTTTACAGAACAATAATGTTTCTTCTATGGCTACATTTACACTAGTGCGATTTCATTTTAAAACGCATAATGTGTAAAACGCAGCGAAAAACGCCAGTGTAGACAAGGATCGCTTTTTTTTTAAAACCATTTTAAAATGAAAACTAACTAGTGTAAACAGGGCTTATGTTATCACAACAAAAAAATCCTTTTAGAACCTTTGTTTTCTAGAGTGTTGGGGGAGGGACATTCTAGAAGGGATTTGATTGGACAAATATCTGTTTAATGCAGGATGAGTCATCAACATTTTTGTGCTATTTCCCCAATATGGAAAGACTTGTAATATATATTATATACATATATCAACACAACTGGTGTAGAATGGATGTTTCATAATTACAAAGATGTGGCAAGTTACACGTTGAATTAAATGTGACATTTTGAAGAAGAAAGACTGAGGGGGCATTTACGCAAATGAAAAAAGTTCTGCCCGTTCATTTACACTACAGTGTACTTTTGAAAATGTGTTTCAATGTGTATGTTTATTGAAAACCATGCCATTATTGTTTCTGTGTAAGCTACAAAAACATGAATTTGTGGAAATGGTGACATTACGTGTTCAGTCTACAGGTTTGTGCGCAGACGCATAGTGTTTCTTTACAAAATGATATTGCCAGCTATTGGCCTGGCATAAATAATACTGCATTTTCAGTCATTTTCGCAGATCCATGTGAAAGGATTGTTTGACAAAGAATTTTTGACGGTCATGTTAAATTTTTTTGTAAAATGTACTTCAATACTCAGATTTGTTTACCACTTATTTTTTATTTTTTTACAGTGTACATATTATAAGTGATATACCACAGCATATTATATCTTTTTTTCTCAATGAATCCATCATTTGATTAGTTGTTTAATTACGTGTACATAGCATAGATTTGCTCTAGTTGAGAATCGGCGATCAGTATGAGTTGTTGTAGTACACGTGTCTCTGGGAGACGAGGGGAAATCAGCGCAGCGTGACAGCCGCGTCTCGTTTAGCTCTGCCTCGCGTTCCCTCATCATTCGAGTCAGCGGCGCTTCAGATTCAGACATCACGGCGTCGGCTCTCATAATTGATGTAGATCCACGGAGGCCGTTTGATCTCCATCTCACCACCAGGGAGGCTCTAAATTAACGTTTACTCTGACATTATTCAGATGATATTCAAATCATCTCACTTAAGAGATCAGGGGGGGAAAAAACACAAGAAACTTTGCTTTTCCGGTGGGACTCGCACTACTCCCGCTCTCACCCTTTCCTTTACATATTGGCAGTGAGCGGGGGTCCATTAACCCAGACACGGCTGGGTTGTGCTTAATATTCATGAGAGCAAATTGGAAGCTGGTTAAATTGCGGTGCTCCGCTAGAGCTCCCTGATGCCAGGCCCGCAGTAGCCCCGGGGCAGGGGCTGGAATTCTGACTCTCCCGGCTGCTGTTCCGGGCTCCCCCTGCACTCTCTGCCTTAATTACCTTGAGCCCGTGATGTTCTGTCAAGGTTCCGCAGCCCGCGGGGGGGAAACACCCGTCCTATCTGCAGCACAGACAACAGCGCAGACACAGTCGGCCTGCAGCCAACACAGTGACCCATCCACCCACACCAGAGCCAAGATTTCATCCTCAGAGAGCTGCCGATTTTATGCTCTGCACTGTTTAAAGACATTCTAACATGGCGGTGAATTTAGAAATCTGGTACCTTTAAACCTGCACATACATTTCAAAATTATACACAAGAAAATTCATCTCAAAAATATTTAATCTGTCTGAAAATGAGTAATGTTGCTAAATATGCAGGTTTAGAATAGAATGATGCAGCATGTTTTACTTACAAAAAATGGAAAGCTATTGCTACATTGTTCTCTTGTGTTCTGTATATTTTTTCCTGAATTATACAGAAGCAATATATAATTAAAATACTTTTGCTGGTCTAAAATGTACATCAAAAAATTTAAAAAAATGATAGTTGCAGATTTTCGGACTTAATACTGTGTTAAAACCATAGTCAAATGTAACACTGACTTAAAAAAAAAAAAAAAAAAAAAAAAAAAAAAAACACTTTTTAAAGTGCTTTAACAGCACCATAAAATATGAACACGATTTTGCTTTAAAAAGCTTAAATTAATTCATTTTTAAAATAACTTTTTGGTAACTTTTAATGTACTGAGGTGAATTAAGTTATATTAAATAATAACATTTACTTTTTAATATTTAAAGTGACTTCAAAAATATGCATTTTGCTTTTATTGATATAACTTTTGTCTAATTTTTTAATCATGTGTGTGCTTCTAGCCTAATATATACACATATATTTATATAGATATATTTATTTAACATTTTGTGTGTGCATGTGTATTTATTTAAAATAGTCACCATTATTGATCATTTATTATTTAAATTGTGAATATTTCTAAATTAGACTCATTTAAATACCACAATTTTACTGATATTTTTATCATATACATTGTTAAAAGTTAGCCAGACCTTCATCGTGATTGCATAGATTGTTAAAGCAAAACGTGAGCTCATCTGACCACCCTGCCCCAAGATCAGCTTGACTTTAAAATGGTCTCTGCCCTTGAGCTGTCACATGCTCACCCCATAAATATCACCCTGTGTCAAGCCCAGACAGAGCCACAGAGGGACAGCGCGTTAGACACTCTCTCAGCGGGGATTTACAATGATCGCCTCTGAAAGACAGAAACAAGCAGCAACAAAGAAAGCGTTCTGTCCGCTATTTCAGGCAGATATGAATCGCTGTTAATCAAACAGCCTGCAGCGCTTTCTGAAAAAGCCAGATTAATTATAAATTCATTCAATTCATATTTGAAGAGTCGTGTCTGGTCGCTCTTATCGTTTAGATAATTGAGAGCAGAATGATTCTTGACGACGTCGCTAAGCATTTGCTGGGTTTTACTATCTGAATTTGAATCTGATTAGCAGATGCTGACCATGCAGATTTTTAAAGATGAACAGCCCATCAGTGCTTGAATCCACGCACAAGCTTTTCTGCATGATGTCTGAGATGCTAAGTCACATGCATCACGTCTGGATAACAGCTGCTGCTTCTTTATGTCTTGTGTCTGGGGGAATGGACTGTTTTATAGTGAAGATCTTTTTTGGTAGCTGCATATATTATGATTGTTTATTAGATAGAGGTAAAAAGATATAATAAATATAGATATTTAATAAATGCTATTGTAAAATGTATTTAATATGACATCAAATAAATTAGAACTAGATTTCAAATGTTCACCTAATTGGTTTATTTTTATTATTTTTTATCTTGGCCTATTTCAAAGATATGTGAACCTGGAGCACAAAACCAGTCATAAGTAGCACCGGTATAATTATAACGATTTAAATAATATTTGCAATGCATTGCATGGGTCAAAAGTATAAATTTTTCTTTTATGCCGAAAATCTATTAGGATATTATGTAAAGATCATGTTTCATATTCTGTTTTGTAAATTTTGTACCATAAATATATCAAAACTTCTTTTTTTTTAAAAAGCAATATGCATTGCTAAGTAAGAACTTCATTTAGACAACTTTAAAGGGTGATTTAAAATAAAAATACTTTTTTTTTTTTTTTGCACCCTCAGATTCCAGATTTCCAAATGGTTGTGTCTCGAGCAAATATTGTCCTATCATAACAAACCATATATAACAATGCAGAAATGCTGAATAAATAAGCTTTCCATTGACGTTTGGCTTGTAAGTATAGGACAATATATATTTTCATCAAAAATATCTTCAGGGAACATGATCTTTACTTAATATCCTAATGATTTTTGGCATAAAAGAAAAATCATTTTGACCCATACAATGTTTTGTTGGCTATTGCTACAGATATACCCATGCTGCTTATGACTGGTTTTGTGGTCCAGGGTCACAGATATTCAATAAATACTGTTACCTAAAAGGGTTATGAGAAATATTAGATGAATTAAATCAGAACTTTAGTTTTTTTATTTTTTATCTTGTTTTTTTCTAGTAAAAATAATGTTTTTATGGAATTATATACAGCGGTAGTGAATAAAATATCTATTAAAATGCTGCAGGGTATCACTGTATAATCTCAGTATTGACATAAAGTCTTTTAATATTTAATGATTCTTCTTAAGACCCGAAGTTCTTTTGATCCTTCACTGATTCTTTGGATTCTGGATTATCAACAGACCTTTTGTTTTTTTTAGTTTTATGTTAAATGTTGAAAGATATGTGCTAAATGCAGATGGATCAATTGAAAAAAAAAACATTGTAAAGTTTAATGAATATAAAATGTGCAAATATTTTGATATGGTATCTCTGTTAACTCTCTGACCTTTAAAAAGGTTTCTGTGATTGAGAGTAGATTTTGACCACAGCCAGTCAAATGCGTAAGAAATAGCTTGACTTTCTATTGTCATTTTTAGTCTGCTCATTCCACTTGTGTTCTATTTCCATTTACCTGTGTTTTTTATCTCCAGGAATCAACTAGCTAGAGTATGGGTATAAATATTTTATTTTTGATGTGCTTTTAGACAATAGCAGCTTTATCCATGGCCTAGAACTGAGCTCCATTATCTATAAAATACCCCAGGGCACTGAAATTGGTTTTCATGCCCAGTACTGTATGTCCATTTTAAAATGTTAAAAGTTAAAAGTGAACAAATCCATTTAAATCCAAAAGGGCTTTACTGGAATCACTGTGTTGCAACAGTGCCAATGGCCATTCAAAATCTAATGAATTAATATAAAGTATTAAAACACATGAAAAATTATGTGGTTTCATTAAAGCAAAGTTCAGGACTCATTCTCTAAATGAAATCATCTCTTCTAAAAGTCCCAGTGGAGAAATATAGCTGGATTTGGCCTTGCCTGGCAATATTTCTAGTACAATCTATGTCAGTTTTATTTGAAAGATTAGTACATTTAGAAGAATTAGTACAGTACGTTTTCTGAGCTACCTGAATCTCGCAGTCTGCAAGTATTTGAGTTCCTAATCTGAGAGGTTTGTGCATCTATGTAAACATGTATGATTCTGAACCCTGCGATTAACAGACCAGTGACTAAAAAGTGCCAAGACTAACTGTTTTAATATATTTATGAGCTGTTAAAGTAATTCATCCCTGGAGATGTGTAGACCAGCTGTGACAAACAAGCCGTTAGTTCTTTCATACAGAGCGAAAGAGTGTTGTGTTCTGATGAACCTCTCCTGTCTCCTGCAGTTCTCAGTGAAGACCTACATTCCAGCTTGTATTTTGTCAATGCATCTCTGCAAGAGGTAGTGTTCGCCAGCACCACGGGGACTCTGGTTCCCTGTCCTGCAGCAGCGGTGCCGCCCGCTACCCTGCGCTGGTATCTGGCCACCGGCGAGGAGAGCTACAACGTCCCAGGGATCCGCCATGTCCATCCAAACGGCACTCTCCAGATCTTCCACTTTCCTCCGTCCAGCTTTAGCAAAGTGATCCACGACAACACTTACTATTGCACTGCGGAAAATCCTTCAGGGAAAATTAGAAGCCAAGATGTTCATATTAAGGCCGGTAAGTGTTGAAAGATATTTACAGATTGTTTTAAAGCCAAATCGAAATTAGAGTTTTGTGAATTTTATTAACCGTCTACTGGCTTTCAATAGCATATACTGTCAAATTGCCATATTACTATAAAACTGCCATACAACTATTGGTGCCATTGCGCTTTAGGCATCGCAAGTTTGAGTCCCGGCTCATAGACCTTTCCCAATCCCATCCCCATTTCTCTCTCACTTTGCATCCTGTCCTCGCTACACTATCATATCTAATTAAATGCAAAAATGGCAAAAATACAATCTAAAAACTAAAACTGATAAATGTAATCTGATGCAAATTTGTCAAAAATATTTTTTATTTTTTATTTTATAATATAAAATATATTATACAAAATATACACAATATGTAAGCAGGTAATTTCCCTTCAGCTTATACTGGGATAAACTAAAATGCATTTTATAAATTAAAAAATTAAATTAAATTAAATTACATTTAAAATTAATTTTATACTAATAAACTAAATGCATTTTTAAACACATAATAACCAGATGTATATATTCATCATCAATAAATCCTGTTTGTTACAACTATCTTACATTTTAACTAACTGAATATTTTAACTGTTCAAAGTTTTTAGATGAATAAATTCACTATGAAAAGATATATACTGATTCTAAATGATTTGAATGAATTTGAAAAAAGGGTGAAAAATAAGGCAAAATAGATATATTTTATCTATTTAAAATACTTAATATCTACTGTAAATACTTAATAATAAACTATGCCACATTTTTGATTGCAGAAATATACCTGTTCCTTTCTTGTTTGATTGATGTTTGACTAACAAATATGTTTCACATTGAGATTGTATATGTTTTAAATTGCATTTTCATCCAAATGTAGGAACATTTTCTATGCAGCTCAAATACAAAAATCTTAAATACGTGCCTAAATATTGTTTTAGAGTGTAAATGTTGGCAAAATTGACGAAATAATTCTAAATGCACACGTACACAAATGAAATTCACAGTCTTTCTTTTTCCGAACAATGACAATGTAAGTATCAATAAACATGAACTCTTTCTCTCCAGTCTTACGAGAGCCCTATACGGTCCGTGTGGCGGACCAGACCGCGATGAGAGGAAGTGTAGCGGTCTTCAAGTGCATTATTCCTTCCTCAGTGGAGAACTACATCACTGTTGTGTCATGGGAGAGAGACACTTTACCACTCGTCTCAGGTAGGACAGTGAGTCTTTCGTATTTTGAACTAAGATCTTTTTATGTGTTACTGTAAAAGAACAGTTCACCAATGTCATCCCATGTTGCTCCAAATCATTTGCATGAACCACTTGTTTATATAATGAAGGTAAATGGGGACTCAGATGTATTTGACGTCAATGCTGCCTTTTGATTTGAGGTTGCATCCACTCATAGAAATTGTATGGCTTCCGAAGACTTGGAATATAGTGCATGAGTCATAAAAAGTTTTTATAATACTTCCATGGTGCTTTTGTGGACCTTCACAGATCCGGTCCGGATTGATGTTGGCATGGATATATAAAAAAACGTTTGTGATCCACACAAGAAAGAAAGTCAGACTGATT
Organism: Carassius auratus; assembly: GCF_003368295.1. Classification (NCBI taxonomy): domain Eukaryota; kingdom Metazoa; phylum Chordata; class Actinopteri; order Cypriniformes; family Cyprinidae; genus Carassius; species Carassius auratus. Next base: position 15,315,690 of record NC_039252.1, read on the forward strand.
TGCGATATGACAATGAGTAAATGACAACATTTTGAGGTCAACAGTGTGTGTTTTAAACACGCGCCCCTAAAAATCAGTGTAGTTTTGATTTTCCTCTGCAAATTTTTGCCAATTTCACTCCTTGCCTTTCTTGGGTTTCCTTCAGTTTAACAACCCCAAGCCTCTTGAAAACACATCCACATCTCTAAGTCGTTTCTTGTCCTGTTGCTGACAACATGAGATTTATTAGTCTCTAACTTGGCATGCTGTCACAGTAACGCTCTTATAAAGAGCTCCTCTCTCGGCTCAAGGCTGTCTAATCCTGAAGAAGTGGACGGTGGCAGTCGAGTCACTGAGATCCACTGAACTGACCTACTTCCCTTCCAGTGGTAGCATGGGTTTGAAAATCCGTATCGGCTAAATGGAACACTCGTCTACACAACTGTTTCTTTCCCTCAGGGCCATCGGCTCGTTTTATGGGGCATTTAGCAATTTCAATAAAGAATCAGAAGTCGTTCAGACTGGGGAGTGAGACATTTTCCATAGATATGTCGCGTTTTTCTGTTCGGGTAAAAGACACCAATGAGATATATGAATCTTTTATTCATCTTCAGGGAGTAATGTGATAAATGTTCACCTGCAGTCTAAATGATAGTCTTTAAATTCTTCAAACATCACACGTATAATGCTCAATCTCAATTTGTGTGCACATTATATTCCTATAAGAATGTCGGAGCCTAAGACTTCAAGGGTCTATTTCAGCATGAAACAGAGAAAGCGTGCAATGAATCTGACAGATGTCTGTCATTTAATAGCGGCTGTCACAAAACATTAGCTTGCCACTTGTCTGCGCCTTTTTTCTGTGCTAAATATTTCATAGGTAAAGCAATATTCCCGCAAACAACAGTTTAAACACAGTTCACTGCATGTGGAACACTTTCACCACGCTGTCGAGGGCATTTTAAAGGAATCTGTGTGTGTGCTTGGTGTTCATTTCCTAATGGCCCCTTTTCAATTTTCTAAAACCTATTCTTCTGCGCTATTCTATAAATAAAAAAGCTTTCTATGTAATCTCACATGAGGAAAAGTGAAGCTGCTGTATACTTTTTTGTTATAAAATATTTATTTCTATCTGTGTTTCTGTCTAGTGCATTTGGACTCCATTGGATAGTGAAAGGTTTTTGTTTTCAAATGTTAGAATTCCACAACTTTGAGATTTGTACTAACTGATATATGCCTAATGTCCATTTCTAATGTCAGCCATTCAAAAGTTTAGGATCAGTAAGATTTTGAATGTTCTCTTATGCTCATCATGGCTTCATTTATTTGATTAAAAATACAGAAAAACTGCATTTATTGCAATTTAAAATATAATAATGGGTTTTAATAATTTAAAATACTTTAAAATATAATTTATTCCTGTGATGCAAAGTTACATTTTCATTAGCCATTACTCCAGTCTTTAGTGTCCTTCAGAAATCACTCTAAAAAGCTGATTTATCATCAGTATTTTTATTTTCATTTATATTTATTTATTTATTGGAACCTGTGATTTTTTTTTTCAGGGTGCTTTGTTGAATAAATGTAAAATCTTTTTTTTTTTTTTTTTTTTTTTTTTTTTAATCAATTTCTACCATTTTATTGTGAAAAAGGTAAACATTGCAGGTCTGACTGCATGGTGATGCATTAGTCCTCCTTTAAAAAGAAGACTTGAGTTTTCCACGTCCATAGTATAAAAAGTGTGAGATAAATTACACCTTGATGGTTAGAGTTTGTGAAAAATGCAAATTATGGGCTATAATACCAGTAATGATTGCCTTAGCAAGCACCACTAACTCTGGTTTCATGGCTGAAGTAAGCAGTATTATTTGGTATTGCACAGGTGTTTTAGTCGCAGGGGATTCTGGGAAGATCTGGTTTCGGCGGCTGTGTTATGCACACAGAACAAACCGCTACAGGCACTTTAGAGAGTCCTTAGCATTCCACACACATGCCTCACACTGAGACTTCTGGCCAGAACAACCACTAAAGAGAGAGAGAGAGAGAGCGCCAGTGATACAGACCCTTTCTGTTCCGTTTTTTCCTCTCTTACTGGTTCCACCCTGTTCATATTCCGCAGTGAGCAAACACATTTTGGTGCAGACAGATTGGCAAACATATAAAAATACATTCTACTTGGAGAAGCTTATACAGTATGTATTGATGTAGATTAAATGCTGTAAAAATCCCACCTCAGGCATCGCTGTGCATCTACTGAAGCTAGTCTGACAGAGGTTTTCCTTACCATGTTTTCCAGTTATGTTGTGGACATTTTGCAAACCACTGAGCAGCAAGCTGACCATTCATGAAAATCACATTTGGTGCCCAAAGTGGGACGTAGTGTGCATTTATCCCAACACCAATTTAATGGAGTGAATCTAACAAGGCCCAGCAGTAATAAATAGATTCATTAGCACTAATCTGTATCATAAATGCTCATAAATGTGCAATATTTTGAGATCGTTTAGCCAGTGGGGCCGAGAGCAGTCAATGCATTCCTACATTTTGACAAATATGGAAAGTCTTAACCTTTCAAACGTGTAGATATGCTTGAAAACGAAGGGAAACGGTTACGTAGCGTTCAAAAGGATCATAGAGGAGCCCGAATGTTTTTAACTGGTCCCACTGCGGCATTTTTCCTCCAAGCTGGGTGAGTCTAAGCGCTCGCCTCTGCAGTCCGTGTTTCTGTGTATGACAAGCAGGATTGGGGACATTTGTCATCGGTTTTCCCTGTGATTGGTTGAGGTATTGTTATCCAGAGAAAAATGGGTCAACCAAACCCGCCGAGTACAGCATGTGTAAACAGGCAAACCGGAGAGAAAGTGGCTCTGGGGTGGTGAGTGATGCTCTCTCCAGCCAAACTGTTTAAAAACCTTTTCTGTACATCAGTGCTCAGTGAGCAGAATTCCCAGAATTCCCAACCCTCTCTCAATCCCTGCGTCTTTTCCACTCTGACAGAGACGCGCAGGGCTTAGCCATATAAATAAAAGGGATACTCTGAAAAGGAGTAGAGGAAAATCAATATCGGTGTGCATTAATCATGCTGCGGGTGCCAGAGAGAATTATAGGTACACGAAGGGAGAAAGGTACGTGTGCTTTCGCATAGGAACGGTTCTCAAGGATCACATGCTTCTCATGCATCTGATTACAGTGATTGTAAAGAGTTTGCCATGATTTCTTGATTATTATGGCTTATGTTAATGCTGATTGTTCAAATATTTGATTTATATTAAATATTTGAATATTTATTGATAGTCAATATTCATTATTGTTTAAGAAATGGTTCTTCATGAATTGGTGGCTACTTCAATAACTGCTATAGTGTATTCAAAACAACCCTTTTAACTTTTTTAAAGGTTATATGTCTAATTCCTAAACCGCTAGTAGTATCAAATAAAATTGAAAAAAGTTTTCTTGAAGCTTTCCAAATATTCTTAAACATGGCGGGGTGCTCAGTGGTCCTTATTACAATTTACAATGTAAATCGTTAATAAAGCCATTCTGACTTACGGAGCTTTCAAATTCATCAAGATGTATATATTTTCAAAATGTTAGTTATTTTTATATTTGTTAATATTCTTCAAAATGAAATACTAGTAATACTTTACTGATGTGAATCATAGCAACAAAATGGTCTCAGCTGAAAACGTTCGCAAGAGCTACCAGCTGGCTATTTTCAAAAGAGCATTTTTTCAGCTAGCTATAATCTCTTAGATCGACACACATCAATTGAATATTTATTGCTAGGCCTATTAGTTTGTTTTACATATTTGCAGTATACTGGAGCAAAACCTGAGAAGGAAGTAAAGAAAATTCCACGGCGTTCCTTGACAAGTAACTTACACGGTTGTAATTCATAGGCAGGGATTATGCTAATTGTGAATGAGTATGCCCGCCATATTTATGAATTAATGTAATTCATTAACATATGCGGATATGCAAATCTGATGTTTACGAAGCATTTCGAATCTAGAGGAGAGTTTTTGGGAAGGTTTATTTTATGGGCAAACTACTTCAAATTTACTCATATTTTTACATAAGTTTCATGTTTCGGCCCAATGGTTTGACAGCATCAAAAAGCACCAGTTTACAGTTTTAGTTGGAATCAATATCGGGAGAAATGGCGGAAACCATTTTTGTTAATGTCACCAAGCCTTCTTATTTTAAATGATGACCGGCAGTAAATATATACAGTCGGATTGTTCTTGGTCATTTGAAAGATGTTATGCTGAATCCTGTCTATAAAGATTTCAATTTCAGTTTAATCTTTGTAAATTCACTCACATCACAGGCTGGTGTTGATTACAGTTCTTCCCACACAGATAATTAAACCCCAGCTTCAGACTGGATCATATCCAGCTTAGAAAACACATCATAAAAATAGCATTTTGCTTCACTAAAGAATTAAATTGGAACATAAAAATTGTCCCCCAATCTGGCTAATTATGATGATGTCATAATCCTCATTTGACCTTTGACTCCTTATTCTGCATCTGCAAATCAGTTTCCCCACAGCAGCAGCTAATCACTCTTGAGGAGCGTGTCCATGAGCCCTTATCGTCAGCGGACAGCTGCCGCAGTGTGTTTGAATGGTGGCGACGTTTGTTCAGTGTTCATTGTGCTCATGACCACAGCCCCATAACACACCGCTTCCCTGCTATTGTTTACAGAGAGAAAAGGGAAAAAACCTGGCAGGCGCTTTCATGATAATCTTTGAAATGTTCGTCAGTAGGAAGAGGGTGAAACGTTTGGTAAAGGACGAGTAAAACGCTCAAGGTTGTTTACGTGGCAACACTACACCACGCTGTTCAAAAACAAACAAAGCTAACGGCTAACAGCTACAAGGACTTAGCTGTTGTTGCACTTAACTCTGCAGTTCACGTCTGTGTTTATTCACTGATTTATTAGAAATTCACTGCACTGTAGACTTGCTAACCTACCTTAGGGTGGTTTTTGGTGTTTTCATCAGCAGGGAACCGTCTAGTCAATATCAAGGACGGTTTGCATTTAAGTTAAAGAAAAAAAATCAGTACAAAATTACCAATAGCGTAAGACAGAAATGCATTTTGGGGATGAGGATAAAACTCCCGTATTCCTCAACAAATCGAAATGTTGTTGCTAGGGTTTTCTGCTGTTAGCTACGCGGGGAAATGATTGGCTGACACATTGCATGCCTCTTCTATTTGTAGCCAGTAAAATCTTCTACGCCATTTTTTTTTTTTAGTAAATTGCCTGGAGAAATTGAACAAAATAACTGAAAAGGGAGAGGGGGGGTTGCGTTTCATCTAATTGAGAGCTTCATATTATCTGTGCAGAGAAGATAAGCCCTGTTCTCTTAACAGTTATTACTCACTCTGTTTGTAAGTATGTTTCATCCTTTCTCTGGCGCTCTGAGGTTTCAGGCCTGTTATCTCTCTTCCCCCCGCCACAAAGCTTTGCCGCTAGTGCAACTGCTCAAACATGCAAACTCCAAAATGGAGGCCAAGTCATGTGACGGTGAGCAGCCATCTTCTGTGTGACTGCACAGTCAAGTTTGCGGCAAGACAAGGCTGTTCATTTATGCTGCTGAATGAACGTTTTTAGGGAAAAAAGGATAGATTTATTGTGTCAATCTTTGACATAATAACAGATAGATGTGCATGGAACCTGATGTGGTTGCAACATATTTGTTGTTCTTTCTTCATGCGTTCATGTTACTGCATGAAAATATAATACATTTAAAAGTAAAATAAATAATAAAAAATAAAAAAACATTGGCTACAGAAGCATTGTTACCAATGGGATAAGGGTAAAAAAAAATATCAATTATATTTTCTGAAAACAACAATATATATATATATATATATATATATATATATATATATATATATATATATATATATATATATATATATATATATATTTATAAAACAAATTAAGTACACTTTAAAAATATAATAATAATTCATACTATTATTATTATTATTATTATTATTATTATTATTATTATTATTATTATTATTATTATCAATAATGCTTCATCATTCTCACAACCCTAGACTAGAGAGGGTAATAATGATAATTAATCCTAATAAAATATATTTAGTGGCACACAAGTTGTCATTTTTGATGTTTGTCTTGTAGACTCATCACTTGAAGCCAGAGGCACCAGACACCAGTTTCTTTCCACAGATATGAGTCCTGCTATGAATATTGTGAACATACGGCAAATAATTTATGAATGACTAAACCCAGATGCCGCACTTGTAAAAATGTGTTAAAATGTATAAATACGTTAACATCTGAACCTGGATTTATAATTGATGACATCTGAGTATTTGTTTGTAGTTTAGTTTAGTTTTTTTTGGCTCAAGTTGTTTTTGAGACTCTGTGTTTCTATTGTACAAATGAAACCAGCTGTGCGTGAGTGCTGTATTATTTTCCAGGATATAATGACATGGACAGGTGTGCCGTTTGGCTAATAAAAACCTATTACTATGCAATAAGTCAGGATTGCGTTTGCCAAAAATATTGAGTGCCTAAATGGATCATCTAAGACTGATTAATTTATATCTGCATACTAATTTAATATATATATATATATATATAATTTACTTAGTTTAATTAATTAATTAATTAATTGAATATATATACTATATAAATCTACATAAAATATGTTAAATGACAAAAAAATGATTGTGAAAATGAAACGAATATATTTGGTGTGTATGGAATTTTAAGTTTGATATGTATATTGTTTTCACTCTGACATTTAACATGAATGTTTTGATGTTTAAACTGTGCTGTGACTTTGCACCTGTCGTTGAGGTTAGGTTTTGAGCGAGTCAGCATCTAGACTCTGGACAAACACTGGTGAGTGATGGGCGCACTCTTCAAACAGCTTGTGTTGCTGTTGTCACGGCTGTGCTCTGCTCTTCTGTGTGGGGTGCACTGAGCAGATGGGTCTCGATAGATTAGATGGACAGATGAGTGGAAGTCGGGGGTCTGTGGAGGAGGGGTGACCTTAGCATGCTGACCCTTGAGATAAAAGATTTAAAGGAAAAGAGGAAGACATTGTACCAACAAGGATGTGTACCGAGAAGTCATTCTGTGTACAAGGCCATCATACCCCTCCCCAACACCGTTTTTCATTACGTAATTGTAACACACAATTAAAAAAAAATAATAATTCTTATATTATAATCATGTATTGTAATTAATCTAATATTATAATTATAAATGTTGTATGATATATATATATATATATATATATATATATATATATATATATATATATACATATATATATATATATATATATATATGTGTGTGTGTGTGTGTGTGTGTGTGTGTGTGTGTGTGTGTGTGTGTGTGTGTGTGTGTGTGTGTGTGTGTGTGTGTGTGTGTGTGTGTGTGTGTGTGTGTGTTGATTATGATTTTATATTTATATAGCTATAATATATTTTATGATACATATATAAAAAACATTAGTTTGATGGTATATTTAGATATTTATCAAGTTACCAAGTGTATGTGCATGAATTTAATAATAATAATAATAATAGCTTAATATTATTATTTAATAACATTTATATTATTATTTAATAACATTTATATTATATTATATTATATTATATTATATTATATTATATTATATTATATTATATTATATTATATTATTTGTTGCCATTACAGGAATACATAATTTTTTTAAATAGATTTAAATAAAAATGTGATATTTTAAATTGTAACAATATTTATATTATACATTATTTTTCTCAAATTAATGCAGCCTTAAATAAACATAAGAGACCTCTTTTAAAAACATTAAATACACTTAATTAATGCAGACTTGTTAATATTAAATAAGAGGATGTTATTTTTATTTATTTTTTTCATTATAGTGTTAAGGAAATAATGTGAAAAGGCTAATTTCAACTCAAATTATTATTAATCTTGATGTTCATTGTTTAGTTTAAAATTAAGGAAATGTTTCTAATTGACAATCATAAAACATCAACTTTTGTTTTATCCTTGTTCTGTCTTTGGACTTTAGTTGAAGATGTCACTGCATACAGTTCCCCTCTGTAATGGTGATGCCACTTGTCTCAAAAGTAGGTTGAAAAATGGACCCCTGGGACGCAATCCAGGGCCACACAGACAGGGGCCACGCAGAGTAATTAAAGTGTCCACATCCAGACAGCAGATCTGTTGGTGTGAGGTAATCCGCCTGGCATATGGAGATGAACAGAATTAACGCAGAGATGAAAACAAATGAATTAAAGCGGCCAGAAGCTTAAAAGCAAATGTTTGGTTTTTGGTGACCTGTCAGGATTCTCCACTGAGCTGAAGTGGTTTAAACAGACGGCCGGCTGAAACACTTGCTGACCCAGAGCACAAGTGTGCTTCAGGAGAATCTATCTGCTGTGACATAGCTTTGACACAAGTTGTACCTGCAGTTTATTATATATTGCATGTAGAATATTGGCATTGATGGTTCTATAAAGAAATTTTAACATCCACAGAAGCTTTCCAATGCACAAAAGGTTCTTTACAGTGGAAAAAGGATATTTAGATTATTCAAATATTATTCAAACTAGGAAGAAAAATGGTTCTTTTAACCTTCTGGTGCTTCAGTACTTTTTTTTGTTGTTGTTGTTTTCTTAATATTTTGTATTTTTAGGGGTTTAAATTGTAAAACATTATATTTAAGGAATAATTGATCCATTTATGAAAATGACATTTTTCAATTTAAACTGTTGTGAATCTTGATTGCTTTAGACTTAAGAGTGGTCTCTTTTTAAAGGAGACACCTGGTAGAGTATTGCAGAAGTGAAACACACAAAAGTTAAATAAGTTTTAGTTTATTATCATAATAAATGCACAAACACTATTTAAAAAATGTATATGAAATAGATTTTCCAAAATGTGTATAAAGCTATGTAAAAATCAAGGCTATAAATATTAATTCTGTGTTCCAAATTTGAAGCTGATCTCTAAAAAAAAATAGCTTCCAGTAAGACTTTATCTAAGCACAGTACTTAACATTTCCACTAGAGGAAATTAGCTTCTCATTCCTTTCCAATGCGAACATTACAAATGTGGCTATTTTTCCAGGACTATTTAACCTTTTCGAATAATGTCCATGAGTTTTGTGTTTGTGTTCACATACTAAGTGCCAAAAAACCTTACAAAGTTTCATACCATTCTGATGAAGTAGAAAATTCTTAAAAACCAATGTTTCAGTCAAAAATGTCTGAACAGCACCAGATGGTTAAGAAATGTTTACTCAAGTGGTTCTTTTATGGCATTGCATCGAAAATGCCTATTTAGAATGTAAATTTTTGATAGTTGATTACGATAGGCACAAATTTTGAACATTTATTTGCTATTTAACATTTATTATGTTCTTCATTGAGTTTGCTGCAGTAAATGAGCTAGATCTGTGTGTTTTTTAAAATAAGAAATAATTTAAGAAAACATACCACAGTATGTATTTGCTGTGTCTGGGCCTGAATGGTGACTTGGGGGTGGGCAGAGACAGATCACTCCTCTCCATGGCAGTAAATCAGGCCGTTAATGTCTAATTGGCAGCTAATGAGGGACTGCGGTCTGACAGCCTCTGAGATCCGCTCTCATTACCTCTTCAGAGCCCTCAACAACTCCGACTGTGTTCATCTGAGCGCCGCAGTTCATCTTTAAACTCTTTAAACCATCAGGTCAGTGTCTGATATTAATCAGCCCAATCAGGATAAAATACTCTTTATTATCATTATCACTGTCCTCTGTTCACTCACAGCTTCATAACTTGCAGAGTATATTAGTGAAGTAATTTCATCAGTTTAACACGGATCTGAAGATTTGATTTGAAACACGGCAATTTCTTGTTTCCGTCAAAAGCTTCTTAGGTTTATTTTAAACTCGTCTCTGAGCCAAAGCAAATATAATACATGTATCTAGTTACATACCATAGGATTATAGAGATCAAGCTCTCTGTGCATCAGCCGATCGTAAAAAATAACATGTGTTTCAATGTTCTCAAACCTCTAATCTGACTATTTGTTTTGCAGATTTTCCACAGGATAAGACATCTGCTTTAAAAAAAAAAAAAAAAGAACCCTCCACAATAATACCTAAATCTCTAGCAAGGATTAACTGAAGTGAATATGACCGCTGTATGTTTTTGTGCATGTACTGTAAATAACACGGATTTAATCTGTTTTGAAGATTTTAAGGATAATCACACAACTCCAGTGTAAAGAAAAAACATGCCCTTTAACGACTATTTTTCACTTTATGTTAGCAAAGAACATTAATATTGTGAAAAAAAAGTACACAGTGTTTAGAGGAAATACATTTTTGGAGTTATTAGCATAGTTGCTAAAGCTAACTGAAAGTCTCAGCTGTTTCTTAAACTGTTTAGGTTGCTAGTTCAACAAACTGCTAGACAGTTGCTACCTTGGTTTTCCTAAGAGACACAGCCTCCGGCCTAGCTGTGTTTAATGAGTAAAACTGGGTCAGCAGGATTACATGAATGTCCTTAAATTGATCTAATTCACAAAACAATGTTTCCTCGCAGGCAGAAGCTGAAGCTGTGCTGGGTTTCTCATCTAGCTGTTTTCTTAACTCCGCTGTGTGCGTGCTAATGTGCCTCCCGCACAAGTTCATCTGCATAAGATGATACAGTAGCGCCTCAGGATATGAACAGATGGGAGTGTTTAGCAAACTCACAGCCCACCTTCTCCCCCCGCCGCAGTGTGGCGCCCCCCACGGGTGGCTCTGTTAACCTGTCACTTGTCATCACTGGAGATCCAGGCACCATATGCCCAGAGCTCCAGAACCTCACCAGACATGAAAGCGGATACGGAGAGGAGCAGGGGAGCTTCTTTTCTGTGGCGTCTGTTGTCGCGATCAAAGACCTGTCAGTTTGCTCTGCATAATGTGGAAAACTGTTCTGATCATGCCACGTCTGCTTTTTCGTTTGATCTCTGGGAGATGTTACTAGCTCATTGATCCATCGCAGACACCTGTGAGAAACTCCTGTTGACTAGTTCAGATCTAAGAGGTATAATTTGTGTGTCTCACCAGTGTTTGTGAGTAGACAAACAGGATAAATGGCACCCTGATCTCAGCTTCATTTATTTGTTTTACTATTATCAGTATGCTAGTAATTTTGGTTGTTTTAGATTTGCCATTTATTATTTGTGAGACAGTGTACTTTATAAATAGAGTCTGATCTTTTGTGTAAATACGGTTCTGGAGAATTAATTCCCAATGAAAGCCAAAACATTCTTTGATTAACTAATTCATCAAATATGACTATAATGCTAGTGCTTTATCAGTCACATTCAAAAGCAATATTTGTAGTTACAGAAAAAAATGTGAGTGGTACTTGCCTGTTCAAAAGTTGTGAGTTAAAAGTGACACTCTTATATGTGTCATTAATGTAGCACCAACGATGTGGGACAAGTATCAAAAATGAAGTTTAATATTTAGTAGTGCTGTATATTAATTGTGATTAATCGCATTCAAAATAAAAGTTTGTGTTTATGTAATATATGTGTATGTATAATAAATACACATTAAAAATTAAACTTAAATATATACATGTATGTGTGTGCATTTACATATACAGTACAATATACACAGTACATGCATTATGTAAACAAACTTTTTTTAAAATTGCAATTAATCAATTTGACAGCACTAATACTCAGAGTTTAGGGTTTTGTATACATATATAACATGTAAATGCACAATAGTGATAGTGTAATGTAATTAATTGTGAAATTTTCAAGTGAAAAGTAAATCCTACAATTTTTTTTCACTTGAAAATGCCACAAGATTTTAAATATCATTCCGGTTTGTAGCACAAACAATTTGCAGCACAAACAAAGTCACACACCAGGGTTTTTTATCAGTGTGCGAGATCTACCTAACAAAATACGCTCTGAGAATATTTTCTAATGTTCCCACTGAGTTATGAAAATGTTATTTCTGAAAGTTCTTTGAATGTCCAATTTTTTTTGTTGTAAAAGCATTTTAACCAGAGAACTTTGAACGCACATTCCTAGAAGAATGTTTGTTTGCAACTTTGAGACAACCTTGCCAGAACATTTTGAGAACGTGTTCTGTTAGCTGGCTAGTATGTGAAATAGTAAGAGTGATGTTTGTCTTAACATCCACTACTAATTAAACCATGCAGTCGTCTTTCTTATTTTACATGTCCCCCACAGCGCCATCTTGGTGTGGCGAAAACATGCCAAGGGCTTTTCGTAGAGCACACAGACCTGCGCTGTCCAATTTCACACGGCCGAGTTCATCAAAAAAGCTCCATGTATAATGCATACAAAATTCCACTCTGAATGTTCAGTCGCATGAATTTTGAGTAAGACATTGCTGAGGGCTTGACGTTCTCAGATGCAGGGCCCTAAAAAGGGATTATTTTCTCTTTCTCAGAGCTTATTCCTTCGAGGAGGAGACGGCAAGAATGTCTTGGTGCAGTAGCCCAGTGACACATTGCTCTGATCTGCCTCCAGCAATCCCACCTTCCCCCAACCCCCCGTCTCCACCCGCTAATGTCACAGCCTACGAGTCAGTCCGCTGGTTGCCATCGTTACCGACTCACCTTCCTCTCGCCTGTCACATCACACCTAAAGAGACCAATACGTCTCGTAGTGAAGAGTCAGATAGAATGCAAACTGTCTCTGAAATGGCTAAAAGCTCTTTTTTTTGTTCACTACATAGCCGGAAAAAGAACAGCTGTCAAGGAAAGAGAAAGAATCACGGTTTTGCTCAAGAGAGGCTGTGGAGGGAGGGGTGTTCTTGGTAGAAAGTGGGTGTATCAGACGTGACAACCCGACTTTTGCAAATTTGCAAGCTTCACAGGACAGCTGTAAGGAGCGTCTTGCTCTATACTGTCTGTCTGCGGCACGAGCGCAAGCTGTCTTGTGCATCACAGCGCTGCAGGTGGCTGCCACAGAGGAAACACAGCCTTTTGGCACCTGGGCGTTTAACCTGCATTTTACTGCATGTGCTGACAGGCAATTAAACCGTAGCCAGGGGCTAATTACCTCAGATAGCAGCAGCTGTGGTTGGGACGAGAGGTAAAATTCGAGCGCGTCAAAAATGGCGTTGTTCGTTTAAATTACAAAGATGTGTGTTGCTGTGTCCGGCGGCATGAGCCAAAAGATCTGTGATTTGGTGACTTGTGCGATGTGGATTCTTGGAAACTTTTGCACGTTTTTGCATGAGGGCAAGCGTGGCTTTTTCAGGGAAGATGTAGAAAGCTAAAAGAACAATGTCAACTCCACAAAAGCGTAATGGAGTAATTGTCGTCTCCAGGGTAACATTCAAAGCACATTGTTCAGGTGGAGCAGCTGACAGAAAGACCATTACGCACTAACCCTGAGAGGGAGAGAGAGTCTCATGTGGTTAATACCCCAATTTTTTGTTTCCTTTTCATCATGTGCAGTGCAGAACTGAATTATGAAATGTTTGTTTTGCTATAGAACGAACATTTGCTGGTTAGTTGAGCTTTCTGCTTTGGTTTTAAAAAGAAGACCCTTTGCCATTTTGATCTGACCTTTAAATTCAGAATCAGAATCAGAATCAGAATGAGCTTTATTGCCAGGTATGTTTACACATACGAGGAATTTGTTTTCGTGACAGAAGCTCCGCAGTACAACAGAATGACAGCGACAGAACATAAAACACATAATAAAAGAATAAAAAAATACAAATATGTAGACAGTGAATGACAATATACAAATGACAATTGTAGGCAGGTATATTACAAAGTGAATATTCTGACTATTCTAATATAATGACTATTCTAATATAATGTAATCAGTTTGGTTCAGTCATACATTTTGTTAACGTTTTTTTTTTTTTACTTATAATTTACATTTACCATTTAAAAAAAAATGTTTGCTCTCACACACACACACACACACACACAAACACATACACATTTGTTTCTGTGAATTGTGGGTGCTTTCCATAGACTTCTGTTCCTTTTATACTGACCAAACAATATTTTTTTATCCCCTAACCGAACCCTAAACCTACCCCTTACTGAAAACCTGTTTGCATTGTTACACTTTCAGATAATCAACATTTAAAAATTTTTATAATTACTTTCTATGGTGGGGACTGCAGGCTGGTCCCCACAATGTAGCATAAACAAGAATACACACATACACGCACTAATTTGCTTTCACACATAAACTCACACACATAAGACCACAGCTGCATAGTGTCACAATGAGTTTAGCATGGGAGCATGCAACCCATTTTCTTACAAATATTTTGTAATTGTTTGTAATCATAAATGACAAACAATATTTCATAATAAATTAGAAATAATAATAATAATAATGAAATAAAGCTGCAAACAGCAATTATGGGGCCAAGCACTCCAGAAGCAAATTGAGGAGCTTAGTATGGCATGGAGCGTCAGACCAAATGAGTAATAAAAGCAGTGTTAGGATGATTGCAATTGAAATGGCTGAAAATTCATAAATACAACCTCTAGTAATTTGATTAAATGGCTTATCACTTGATTAAATGGCTTAATCAAATCCTCTTGGTGTGTTTCTGATCATGGTCTTGATGGTACATAGAAAGTTTTAGAATAGTACACTAATGCATTCATAAAATATAGCATTTTATATCATAATGATCTATTAGAGTCAATGACAATTTCATATTTTGTTCAATTATAGTTTCACCAAGTGGCACAATCCCAACAAATCTTTGTATGTGTACTTTCATAGAGTGTGCCCATTCATATGTTCAAATTTGGTGAAAATATCTTTTGTTTTGGAGATATAGACATTTTTATATATGAGAACAGAAAAAAGTCTGATTGCCGAATTTGCTTGCATTTATTTGCCACTTACTATCATGAATGGTTTCTAAGATATTGAAAATGTTTTTCAAGTCTTAAAATGCAACGTTGCACAAACTTTAAGGCAAAACCTGGCATGTTTGGTATTACTGGACTCGGCAAGGACTCAGAAGTCTATAAAAGTGACTACTGTGAAAATAAGTTGACCACACCCTAAGTTATACGCATGTGAATATTTGATTTTACCACTAGGTGGCGCTGTCTCGAAACTTCTCAGGCTCCTTCAGGGCATCGTGCTGATGACCCACACCAAGTTTCGTAATGATACGTCATTGCGTTCGTAAAATATAGCATTTTACTACAAAATTCAAAATGGCAGACATGCAAAATGGCTGACTTGGCATGATCCCCAATCTAAAGAGACCAGATTCATGGTCAGAAATGATTAGCAAAAATATGCATCTTTCATATGTCCTGACCACTAGGGGGTACAGCGCCGAAACACTGCAGGTAGTCCCATGTCATGCTTGTTATAACAAACACCAAGTTATAGCCTCAGATCCATTTTTGCGTGCATTTCATCAAATTTGTTGATGAACAACATCACCCATGTATTCGCGTTATTCGAGGATTGTTTGAAGAATCAACTTGAATTCCATAACCTTTGCCAGCATGGTTTGAAGACGATCTGTTTCTATTTTTAAAAATAGGCGCAACGGCTTAGGATGTTTTACGAAAAATTGAAAATAGCAAAAAACGAAAAAAAAAAAAAAATCATTTTGGTGTTCATTCAACTCGACATGAGCCAAGGATTCAGAGGAAAAAAAAAATTCCTTCTGTGACTTAAGTTTCAAAAATAATAAACATGAGTTACATTTTGGACTTGGTGGCGCTAGAGAGTTTGAGTTAGAGACTTCAAATTTGCTACGGTTAATGTTGAGACTGTATCTTACACATTTATTATGTTTTTTTGTTTTCAAATATAAATACATACAGGTGTATATAGATAGTTTTACATGGGAGAGTGCGACTCACTTGGTGGATAGTGTTTAATAAAAATACTACAATAAAAAAAGACAAAGTAAGTAAATTGGTTTGTCGATGTTTTTATGTTTTTTTTTGTTTTTGTTTTTTGTTCATTTACACCAAATATACAACAAATTATAAATTTGTTATTTATATTTATAAAATATAATATATTTTTGTATATTAAATTGTATTTTGTATAGTGCTCCAGTGGTAGAGCATTGAATTTTGCAGTGCAAAAGGTTGTGGGTTTGATTCCCAGGGGAACACATGTTAGTTAAAAAAAAATGTTAGCCTAAATACGCTGTAAGTTGCTTTGGATAAAAGTGTCTGCTAAATGCATAAATGTAAATATTGTATGTATTAAACAGTAAATTGTTTATTTGTTATTTATTTCCTTTTTATATACAACAAATTCTAAATTTTAATATACATTTTATACAAAAAAAAATAAAAAAGTAATTCACTAAAAATCCAATTGGACACAACAATCCACTTGCTTTGTCTTTTTGAAAATCGTCAGTCATTTTGTATGCAGACTAGTGCGTCTATTTGACATGGGGAAGTGTTGTCCGGAAGTCCCAAGATGCACGTAGCCGTCTGTTCCTGTTTACTCTGACGGGGATGGCAGTCCTGCCAGCAGTCACGAGGGGATGGAAACTTCCCCCTGGAGCAATTAAAACCTGAGCATAATTGACAGGGTGTTATCACACTTCATCTCTCCACTGACTCCAAGAGAGAGAAAGGTGCACAAGGATTATTTGCAAATAAACCTGGTCATCAAATATCCATTTAACAGAAAACACTTTGAGGGCCGCTGGATCCTTTAAGCTGACAGAGATTCTGTATCTTGTAATTTGTGAGTGTCGGAGCGGAAACCTATTCATTAACATTGCACTTGCCACATGCTTTTATCCAAAGCGACTTACTGTCCATTCAAAGTGCATTTTATCAGTATATGCCTTCTCAGGAATCGATCACATGACCTTGTCATTGCACCTGCCATGCTGAGCTGGAAAATGTTTCTTTTTTCCTCCAAATTAAAGCTAACATATTTGTTTTAAGTTTAGTCTATAAAGCTATACTGATTTATTGTCACTGCTCACTGTAAATTAAACTCATTTCCCAGTAAGCAGCATTATAAAAGATTAACAGGATCTAATTTAGCACATGATTTGACATTATAGGCTTCAGTTCGCGGCAGTTTTTTTTCTTTTTTTCTGGGAGTTTAATGAACTGAGCGCAACAGCAAGGACACATGCTCTCACACTTACTGTCGCAAGCTTTCATCTGTCCATCTATCTTTCATTTGTCTTGTTCTACCCTTTTTCATCACTCTCTCTCTCCTTCACTCTCGTACTCAGTCTTGAATATTTAATGTCTTTGAATTACGGTGCCTCTCATCCATAATAAAGAGATATCAGACAAATGGAGCTTCTGTTTTCAATCGCTCGTTTCGCAGCTGAGAAGCTAAATGATTTTAAGGGGCAGGCTTGTTTGAATATCTAATCCAGATTTGCTCTCAGTGTGTGTTCCCTGACTCAGCTGGATGAATTTGCTATTAGCTGCTAATAATCACTGAGATGGGATGCTAAGATCAAACCTCAAACTGTTGGGAAGTTAGCCATGTTATGTAGAAATGTTCAAATTAAAAAACAAATAAATTGATATTGTATTGTAGCCTATAATTAATACAGTTTAATAAATTAATAATGCTGTATAATGCCTTGTGAGCAATATTCATACACTGAATACTAAACACTGGTTTAAACCACATTTTGGTTTAAATAGGATATATATATATATATATATATATATATATATATATATATATATATATATATATATATATATATGAAAAATCAATAATGACAATTACAATAATGAAAATAACAATAATCTAATTTCTATTTTTATTTTATAGAAATGTGTGTGTGTATATATAATTATATATATAATTAAATTTTTTGTAATAAAAAAGACCACAAGACCATAGTGTCATGGTGTAAAAAATATAATGTGAATGTGTGTGTGTGTGTGTGTGTGTGTATATATATATATATATATATATATATATATATATATATATATATATATATATATATATATATTTATTTATTTATTTATAGTAAACAGATAAACAACAGTGTCAGAGTGATTAATTTATTTTAGAAATATGATATATTGTCCCGAATAATAATGGTGTGCTGATGTGCAGCAATCACTATGAATGTGTTTACAGTAAATCCATTGATTTAAACCAGTGCTGTACTGTAACATATTACAGACATTATGAATGTTTGTATGAACAGCTGGATAGAAGATCAGTCCTCTTCAGATGTAGGGAGCAGAGAGGAGTGTGTGTGTGTGTGTGTGTGTGTGTGTGTGTGTGTGTGTGTGTGTGTGTGTGTGTG
This sequence comes from Carassius auratus, assembly GCF_003368295.1. Classification (NCBI taxonomy): domain Eukaryota; kingdom Metazoa; phylum Chordata; class Actinopteri; order Cypriniformes; family Cyprinidae; genus Carassius; species Carassius auratus. Next base: position 15,333,978 of record NC_039252.1, read on the forward strand.
TGTGTGTGTGCGAGAGAGAGAGAGTGTGTACAGTATCAGGATGGAGTGCGTTACCCTGACAACAGCAGCTGCTGTCAACATCTCACTCTCTGACAAAAGTGTTAATTGCATTCCATCTCTCTCTCTCTCTCTCTCTCTCTCTCCCCCTCTCTCCCTGATAAAGACACTTATCAAACTGAAGCTCACTTATTAGCATGATTAGGCTTTATTAAACTCCTGGGTATCTCACTTCGTTGTTTTTTTGTTTTATTTTCCAGGAAACTCTCCCCTGTATTATTTCATATAATGTGGTCTCACAAGAGGAGTTGTATTTTGCTTTTGTGCTACTACTGGTTACTAAGAATGAATCAAACTCCTGATCTATGGAAGCTCAAGTGTTTATTTAGCTTAGTTTTTGAGGTGTTTGGAGTTATAAATCACCTGAACTAAAAGGTCATCCTAAAAGGTTAGGTTAATTGAAGATTGTGATGGTCATCATTTCCAAAAAAGACTTGGGATTGAGGCAGTGTGTTTATTGTAAATAAAGCATTTTTATTGTAATAAAGTGTGTGTTGTTATAAATTAGCCCATGATTTTATGAGAACAAAATCTTCAAGCGAAGCAGGGACTAAATGTGTATGTTAAAACATCTGTGTGCTATACATAGCCTTCAAAAGTTTGGGGTCAGTATGATTTTTTTTTTTTTCAAGAAATTGATACTTTTATTCCACAAGGATACATTAAATTAATCTAAGATTAGAGTGAAGACATTTATAATGTTACACATATATATATTAAATAAATATTAATCATTTTGGATATATTATTCATCATAGAAACCTGAGAAAAGTGGATTACGGTTTCCACAAAAATGTTAAGTAGTTTTAAAATGTTAACTGTTTTAAATATTACTGTATGAAATATTTTAGGTAGCAAATTAGCATAAGAGAATAATTTCTAAAATCACACAAAAAATTCAGCTTTGTCATCGCAGAAATAATTACGTTTTAAAGTATAATCAAGTGTAAAAGAGTTATTTTAAATTGTAATAATATTTCACAATATTGCGGTTTTGGTTAAATAACTTTTTTCAAAAATATTTTACAAATCTCCAGATTTTTTTACATCAGTGTAATCATCTCACAGAACAAGAGAAACTGTAAACAAAAATCATTCAGTGACTTGTTAGACCTCATTATAAGTGATGTCTGATTCACAGATGAATCATTGTTTTGAACTGATTCGCATAATCAACAGTTAGCTAAATATTTATTTTATCACAATGCTTGATGTGAAGTGCAGTGACATACAGCCAAGTATGGTGACCCATACTCAGAATTAATGCTCTGCATTTAACCCATTCAAAGTGCACACACACCGTGAATACACACCCGGAGCAGTGGGCAGCCATTTATGATGCGGCAGTTGGGGGTTAAGTGTCTTGGTCAAGGGCACCTCAGTCATGGCATTGGCAGCCCGAGACTCAAACCCACAACCCTAGGGTTAGGAGTCAAACCACTAGGCCACGACTTCCCATGTGAAGTTTACATTCACATTGATGTGAAGACTTCTTATGAATGGCTACATTGACTATAGTGAATCAGACTTCTCAATGTTTGTAGTTCACATTGCAGACAGGCCGCTGTCAGAGGTGAGCTGGATCGTTACTATTGATCTCACGCCATTGTTCAGTGAACACATTTTCACACACACACATTCTCACATACACACACACACACACACACACAAACCAATTAACTGCTCAAATACCTTACAGGATGTCCTCAGAGCCAAGGGAACAGATTCAAGTTGATTCCGCTCAGTGTTTTCGTGTGTCGTTTAGGGTGACACGTGTGTGATAACTCTACAATGAAAAGCTGAATTTCCCTTGCTCTTACAGAGTGTAAAGTTAAGGGGTTGAAACTGTATTGTGGGATATGCATTAGAAGGCATTGTGTGGCCTGGCTTTGCTACTGTGTTTAAAGGAGAGGGGGAAAATGTGAGATTGCTAGAGGGAGAAACTGAGAAATCGGCTTTACAGAAAGAGAAAGGAAACCAGTTACCTGTCATTTCGACACAGTTAAAGCACCTCAAGAGCTCCTGCTATCAGATTAAGAAACTGGGGCACACGGCTCCCCTATCGGCTCTTCTGTAAGTGTATTCGTCCTCAACGCCTGGCCTTTCATTGCACAATCTCAAATACAAAACGGCACGGGAAAGCAGTGCTACTGAGTTAATAATCTCATTCTAAATAACCTAAAACATTTTGTCCTCATTCTCAAGACAAATACAGCAGCAGATTAAGTGTGACTTTTTGTAGAAATGTAATTTACTCCTGCTGAAGTGTATGTTTAAGTAAATGGGAGATAGCTGCAGAGCCGGGCTCTGACAGAGAAGTGCACGCGCAAGTGTGTGTGTGTGTGTGTGTGTGTGTGTTTGCTGCAGTATGCACACATACACACACAGTTATTTTCCTTTTGTCACTGAAGACAAGCTGTCTTATACTAGCACTGCTCACATGCAAAGGAACGGATAAACAAGTACTTCGCATATCTCTGCAATGTGATGTGTCTTGCATGATTCGGACTGAAGGGATGGGAAAAATGAGCGGAGATTGTGATGTGATGGGTTTTTCTTAGTCTTTTCCGTTTTTTTGTCCCAAATTAATAAATATCTCATTATAATTCTATATTTTTATAATGTACACAATTGTTTAATTATAATTTATGCATTTTTATAACGTATAACATATGAATTATAATGTTAAATTTTTCAGTAATTAATAATTGTATGTATGTGTTATTAATAATTTGTGAAGTACTATACATATTTTTCTGATAATGTTTTATTTCCATTAATTTAAATTTAAATACTGTATTTCTTACATTTATAAAGTAGCCTATATATATGTGTGTGTATGTATATATAATTTTAATAATAATATATACTAATATGTAATAATATAAATTATCAAAATTACACAATTAGATTGTTATATATATATATATATATATATTTTTTTTAATATACGTAATAATAATAATATATAGTAATGTGTAATAATATAACTTGTTAAAGATTATTTATGTTTGTTTAAATTACAATCTTAATTGTTTTATTTTAAACGGTTTTTTTAAATGTGTGTACAATATGTTTGTATGTATCATTTTAATGTATATAAATATATGTAGATTACTTTTTTTATTTCTTTTATACATTAATTGTAAGACGATTATACATTTACATACATATATATGTATATATGTGTGTGTGTGTGTGGTTAAATATAAAAAGGACCAGAGTAAAGTAAATTTAACTCCAATTCAATCAAATAATTTTACATTTAGATACTTACTTCCTTGTGCTAGTGGTTTAAAAATCAGACAGCTCATTAATCTTTGCTTAGACAAAACGAACACTTTCTCTCTCTCTCTCTCTCTCTCTCTCTTTCTCTGACTCTCTCTCTCTCTCCACCCACTCGCTGTGTAAATTGTAGCTCGTCACACTCCACATTAAGTCCACGACTGGCAATGCCTGCAGGACCTCAGATCTGCGGTGTGTCATCTCTAACTGGGTCAGAACTCACAATAGCTGCATCTCGCCTTTTGGCTCGACGTAGCTTCTTTTATTCATTGCTAAACTGTTTACTTATGGTACTTGATTTAACACACAGACAGTAACAGACTGTCATACACATAAATACACTCACAGAGAGGCATTTTGTAATAAAATGGAGCTTCTTTTGGAAAATAGCCCAGACAAAGCCCACAGGAGAACAAGAGCATCAGGAGCAGCTCACAGGGGCATTTGAATATTTGTAATCTAGAGGGAAGCATCATTCTTGTAGCTGCTCTTTAAGGCTTGTGATTTTGCACTGCAGGAATAGTTCACCCAGAAATGAAAATTATAATTTACTCACAAGCTTGTTCCAAACCATTCTTTCTATAGTAAAGTGTGCTCTTGGTATTGTTTTTTTTTTCTTACAATGAAAGTGAATGAAGAAAGTATATTAAAAGACAGTATATGATATATATTTGGAATAAATGTGAGTATATACTGTAATTGTATGTAATTTGTAAGAACATATAATCTGAGAATTACCGGTATTAACCACTGGAATTTTAAATTTACAATTTACATGTATAGCAGTCCAAATGTATGAAGCATGCATACAGTTTTTATTTCTAACAAAACAATGTTAATATTAGGTTTCAATTTAAATAAATAAATTTTACTTGCATAAACTTTCAGATAAAAAAAATAAATTATTTTCCGGTAAAAAAAAGGTCAAATTTTCATGCTGCAGTGGATCATCATCAAGCGCACACATTCATGTTAATCAACAAAATTCAGTCCCAAAAGTGTGTGATAATTCATAGATAATTTTACAGAAAGTATTTCTGACATGTTGGGAACTCAGAAACGAAGACCAGGAGACTCTTGGGTAATCTTCAGCAGGATTCTTTATTGAGAACGCTCTGCGTGGCGCTGCAGTCATCAAGAGGTCTAACTTGTCCTTAAGACATTGTAGTTTTATACATTTTAAGGGGGTGGGATACACAGAGGTGGTGAAAAACCTAAACAAAGCATGCAAATGCAATACAGGGGTCAGCCTGATACTGGCCTTTTTCCCATCTTTGATCTTATCAGCATAACAGTGCCATTTAAATACAGAGGTGCCTGACAGTATCAGAGACAAAAGGCACAGCTGTGTCTTGAGCTTAAAAAGCCAAATGGCAAGGAAGAGCACAAAGACAAAAGGTTAATGTCTCAGACACTTGATTTTACTGATTTGAGCTTCTTGGGTGTCAACTTTATTACCCCAAAAAGTCTGCTATTATATTGGAACCTAGATTTAACATTTTCTAAATTTGTAATCCCACAGTCCTCCCTTTGAGAGTTCTAATAACTCTCACATAATACAAATTTAAACTTTCATAAGTCCATTCTATGGCCTATGTTTGTTAACACAAGCCCCATCTTCAGTCATGTAACTTGAAAAGGTTACAGGCACGTTTAACTTATTCTGTGTCTTATACTAGATTTACTTAGGTGTATTTTTAGAACCATAACTGTTGACACATATGGCATGGATGGTAACACGTTGTACAAACTACATGATGACACAGAAAAAAATCATGTAGCATAAGAGTGGAAGTCTTGAAGTCCATGGCATCCGAATAGCTGTGAAGTCTGTTTTCTGTAGTCCATTTCGCATGTTGATTCACTCAGATGACTCTTTGTCCTCATGAAGCTTGTTCATGGATGTCTGAAGTGATGCTTTACACCAGGATGTCACATATGGAAATGACTTCTCATGCACACATACCTGCAACACAAGAAAACAAAGAAACAGCAGACCAGCAGTATTCATGCATAGACATTTTTAGACTTCTGTTGATCGTATAGTGGTTTTAAGTCTGGTGATTGTATAGTGTTTTTCTCAAACTAGTTTTAAGTAATTTGACACCTATGGACCAGTGAGGTGGGGATAAAACTACGGATAGGGGAAACCTATGAGGAAGTCTTCACCACAGGGTTGGCCCCCGAGGCCTGTTGCACTTCGGTTCTTCCCTGGGCTCCTCACTGGTCTGTGTGTGTCCTAGTCTGTCCCTGTAGCTGTTGTGCGAACTTAACTGGGTGACATCTCCATCCTCTAATGAAACATCAGTCTTAACAAGACATCATAACCCAAAAAGAATAGGAGTGACTGGAGTGTGCTTTAGTATAGCTTTGAAGGCTGTGAGTGTACTTAACGTTCTCTCAATGAAAGGAAGTGAGTCAACGTTTTTACAAAGGATGTTTCATCTTTGTTGTACATTACTGGGGAAATTAAGCACTCACAGCCCTTACAGTTAACACCTGAGCAAGCTGCTCCAACAGTTAGGTGACGTGGGGAGGGGCAGATTCAGAGTGGTAAGTAGACTGAGTAGGAGCTGAGTAAAGCTGTTCATTTCTCTTAATGTCTTCTTACTTTTTCTACACTCTTTCATCCAGTGTCCAGTTTTACCACAAAAATGACAACTGCCCTCCTTCTTAGAACTTCTACGTTTCAGTCGGTTCTCTGTTTTGACCTGAAAAGATGCTGCTGCAATCTTTACTCTGGCTTTGACATCAGAGTTTCTTTCCCAAGCAGCTAAACTGTCTAGATTACTTCGGAGAGTTTTGTTAGACCAAGTTAGATCTAAGAATGGTAAAGCTTTTCTGTACTCAGCTACAAGGCCATCTGACCAGATGCGAACTAATGGTCCCTTGTCCTCTAACACACTTTCAGAATCATCAATTATTCCACTGTAAGTTACTGCTGACTGACAAAACCTTTCAGTGTATTCACTCACAGTTTCAGCCTCCTTCTGTACACAACTAGTGACCTTTGACCAATCCACTTTTGGTCCAACAATATTCTTTAACTCTCTCAGAACTCCCTCTCTCAATTCATCTTTACAGGCATGTTGTAGTTCAGAAGTAACAGCAGACTCAAAACTGTTGAATTCAGATTCAGTAAGTATTTGTGACATCAGCTGTGTGACTTCTGTTAACGACATGTCATAGAGACGCATTTTGCTGATCAATGCTCTTCTGAATTCAGTAAAGTTTGTGCGTACAGAGGGTAAGCTCTGGGATAGTCTCTCTATATCTTTAGGTCTTAGCCCTTTGGCAACAGTTTGTACTTGGACAACAGAAGAGTTGGCAGGAACACTTTCAGTTTCCTCAATTCTCTGAGATCTTCTCCTCGCACCACATACCTTTACTGAATCTACAGTTACATCAGTTACTGACTGGATGGCTACATCTGTTTCAAAGAAAGCTTGTAAATCAGGATAATTGTTATCAGTCTGACTAACTTCTTCCACATCAGTTTTTGCTGCAGCTTTGTTGCGATTCAGTTTCTTAGTCAAAGAGGATACTCTGGCTCTGAGCTCTTTGATCTGTTCCTCTAGTTCTGAGGTACGCTGAGAATGTTGCGTAGCTAGTGCTAAACCAAATTCTCTGTGGCAGCAGATAATGCCTTTCGCATTGTTTTTGCGAATACATGATCCTAGTACCTTTTTACATTCTTCAATTGACCATACTTTTTCTGGATCAATACCAAATTTCTTTATCAAATCCAATCTGACTGACTCTGTCACTATTGAGTCCATGTGCTGTCCTAACAATGATTTGAACTCACTGTCTGTCCATGAAGGAGTAGCTAGTCCACCTTTCTTAGTTGTTGGAATCAGTTTAGGATTCATTCTCAACATTTTGTAATGTCTTTCTGACACAAAAGGACACTTCTAACACAAACTATTAGCACTTAATGCTAAACTTCCCTGTCAGACACAGAGGGTAGAACAATATTAGCATGTGATGCTAATCTTCCCTGCCTAACAGAGGATTATTTTCATCTCTAAAATATCCTTTTTAGAGGGTCACTTAACACAAACTTTTAGCACTTTATGCTAAACTTCCCTGCCGAGACACAGAGGGTAGCAAAATATTAGCATGTGATGCTAATCTTCCCTGGCTAAACAGAGGATTATTTTCATCTCTAAAATGTCATTTTTAGAGGGTCACTTAGTTAACCAAACCCTACAGCTGTCTGTTAACTCTTCTCTGACGGTGCAGAGGCTAACAAATTTGTTCTGGTCTTAAAGGTTCTTTTGGATAGAGGTACACTCACCAACCATTGGTTGTACAGAAAGATTCAGTGTGGAATGAAGTCTGATCTTTGTTGAGGTTGCAGTTTCAATCTGGATTCAGGTGAGAAGCTCTATCCGGGTCACGGCACCAAAAACTGTTGGGAACTCAGAAACGAAGACCAGGAGACTCTTGGGTAATCTTCAGCAGGATTCTTTATTGAGAACGCTCTGCGTGGCGCTGCAGTCATCAAGAGGTCTAACTTGTCCTTAAGACATTGTAGTTTTATACATTTTAAGGGGGTGGGATACACAGAGGTGGTGAAAAACCTAAACAAAGCATGCAAATGCAATACAGGGGTCAGCCTGATACTGGCCTTTTTCCCATCTTTGATCTTATCAGCATAACAGTGCCATTTAAATACAGAGGTGCCTGACAGTATCAGAGACAAAAGGCACAGCTGTGTCTTGAGCTTAAAAAGCCAAATGGCAAGGAAGAGCACAAAGACAAAAGGTTAATGTCTCAGACACTTGATTTTACTGATTTGAGCTTCTTGGGTGTCAACTTTATTACCCCAAAAAGTCTGCTATTATATTGGAACCTAGATTTAACATTTTCTAAATTTGTAATCCCACAGACACCTAATGGTACTCCATACTCTGGTCCAGAATAAAATTGTATTTTTAAACAGTTTTATCCATTACAATTTAATTACAAAAAATCTGGAATAATAATAATAATGTTTCATATTTTGAGGGTCTTAAAAGGTTTTGTAAATTTGATTCCCTTAATAAAACGTTTTGGAATGTTTTACGTAATGCATCACGACCCAAATGCATTATGAGAGTGAGAATTTTTTAAAATATAAATTCTATTTAAAATCTTTTTATTATAAAATATATATTTCTCTAAATAGTCACTCTCTACACTCTAATAAACCAATTCTATTTAGAAGTGTGGGAATTCTAGACAACGGAGCGCTTCTCTAGCTTTAAATGACATATAGTGGAATTCCCTTCTTATTTGAGGCCTGTGCGATATGTTCTTGTTACAGGAAGTGAGACAAATTCCACCCCTCCATTTTAGTCATTGCGTAGAAAAGAGAGCAAATGACATTTCCAATCAAATGTGACACAGACGTCTCCTCTGAGAGGCATGGCAGAGCATGTGGCGGCCCTGGCAGACATTATTCCTCATAAAGTTTTACGACCTGCATATTCGGTGTTATCAAACCATTAGCATGAAATCAGTACTTACTGGTACACGAGCAGCGGGCCAATCAAATCTGCACGTGACGAGCAGGAATAGCTGCACTAAATCAGTGAGTTCCTACTGAGGCTGATGGCCAAAACAAGATTTTGTTAACCATGCCCATAATGTCTCATTGAGACATACAGATGCTACTGATTAACTCTGTTTAACGCTCACCAATTAATTAAAGTTTACAAAGATGTTTACCTCGCCCTAATTATATCGTATTTTGTGATTTTAGGGCCTCGATTTCTCATAACATCCACGGGGGCCCTGTACATCTTGGATGTGCAGAAGGAGGACGAATTATTCAACTACCGCTGCATGACGAGACATCGCTACACATCTGAGACCAGACAGAGCAACAGCGCACGGCTATTTGTGCCAGGTAAAAGTTTTTAATGTTATATTATTAGTCTGTCAGATCAGACATTCATCATTCCTGCTGTTTTAAAGTTTCATTGAAAGCCAGAGACTTGTTTGTGTTAGCTAGACTAGCAGCTACCGACCGCTGACAGTGAAATTACAAGGAGACTTTAGTAAAATTAGTAAAAAGTGACTTGCAGAGTATTCATGGTATATTATAGTCATGCTTTTCTAGTTGAGCTATGGCTAATGATACTAAGTTTGTGGGTTTCAATTTCCACTAGATTTTAAACATGTTTTGTGAGATTTCAACTGACGTTGTGGGAATGTAAGATTGAAAATGGTTAATTCAGGTAGATGGATGGATGGATGAATGGATGGATGGATGCATGAATGGGTGGATGGATGGATGGATGGATGCATGAATGGATGGATGGATGGATGGATGCATGGATGGATGGATGGATGGATGGATGCATGGATGGATGGATGGATGGATGCATGAATGGGTGGATGGATGGATGGATGGATGGATGGATGGATGGATGGATGGATGGATGGATGCATGGATGGATGGATGGATGGATGGATGCATGGATGGATGGATGGATGGATGGATGGATGGATGGATGCATGGATGGATGGATGGATGGATGGATGGATGGATGGATGGATGGATGGATGGATGCATGGATGGATGGATGGATGGATGGATGGATGGATGCATGCATGGATGGGTGGATGGATGGATGAATAGTTGGATGGATGAATATATAGATCCATTTCAATTTGGATGGATAGGTGGACAGATTGAATAAAATTACATACTAAAATAAATTAAATGAACAATTTTCTTGTTATAGATCCAACAGACTCAGCTCCTACAATCATCGATGGGTTTGAGAAGCGGGAGGTCATGGCGTCCCACAGAGTGGAGCTCCCATGCAAGGCCTCTGGACAACCAGCACCAAAATACCGCTGGCTGAAAAACAACAGACCACTAGAATCAGACTCCCGTTTCCGTCAGAGCGCAACAGGCCTGCTGATCGAGAGAGCCCAGCCCAGTGACACCGGCACCTACCTGTGTGAGGTTTGGAATGGCTTTGGGAACACAGAGGTCATAGGTCGTCTCACGGTAAAAGGTAGAACTCAAGTTTTTTTTTTTTTATTGATTTTGAAATATCTCATTGATAAAGTTAACGTAAGCAATGTCACTTTGTTGTTCCAGAACCTCTTAAAGTGGTGGTCAGTCCGCGAAAGGTGAAAGGCAGTGTGGGTAGCCAAGTGTCGCTAACCTGCAGTGTGACTGGCTCAGATGAGTACGAGCTCTCGTGGTACCGCAACGGCGACAAGATCAACACCGGCACCAACGTGCAGATGAACGGGATCAATAAGGAGTACCTTGTGATGGACGGGATGGCGAAGAGCGATGGAGGAGTGTACCAGTGCTTTGCCAGGAAGGCCAAAATGTCAGCTCAGGATTTTGTGCAAGTCATTTTAGAAGGTCAGCACCATCCCGACCTTTTAATTTTGGTTCTTTTCGGAGTCTTAAACTTAATAAAGTCCACTTAAACTTTATCCACAGATGGAACCCCTAAGATCCTGTCCGCCTTCAGCGAGAAAGTTGTCGGTCCAAACGAGTTCGTCTCCCTGATGTGTCATGTCAAAGGAACTCCACAGCCTGCCGTTACCTGGACCTTGGATGATGACGTTGTCACAAAGGACAGTCGGCACCGCATCGGTCACAGCATAACGGCAGAGGGGAATGTGGTCAGCTACCTGAACGTGTCCCACACCCAGGTCCGGGACAGCGGGGTCTATCGCTGCACCTGCAACAACTCGGCGGGGATGGTCTCCTACCAGGCTCGAATAAACGTAAGAGGTGCTTGTCAGATCAACTCCTCCAAAACACACACATATATTTCATTCTGCTTATCTCAAGTTCGTACATGAGACGAGGGCCTGACTAACATCTGCTCTTGCTTTATTTCTGTTGTGCTTTCTGTTCTTTTATTGCTTTTTGTCCATATTCCCTCTTTCATATGGATTGATGTGCATTTTTGTTCTTATGTGGGTTTCCAACCACACTCTTAAAAATAAAGGTTGTTTATTAGCTTCAGTGGTCCCTTGATGAAACTTTAAAATCCATTGAACTCTCTATAGAAGATTCTTTAATAGTGTAAAAAGGCTATTAGCATATTCTTTATAATAAGAGGGGCATTTACACAGCACAGTCTTTATATAATTTTAATAGTGTAAAAAGGCTATTAACATATTCTTTATAATAAGAGGGGCATTTACACAGCACAGTCTTTATATAATAAAATAAAATGCGTTTTTGAGACCTGGGAATGCAATTTTTTAAAATAGTTTCAAAGCGCAAGTTTTTGAAAATAATATCATTATTGTGCAGATGCATAGTGGGTTTTTTTTTACAAAGTTACATCGCAGAATACTGGCCTGGCATGTATATACTGACTAGTTGTTTAAAAATCAAATCTGTGGTTTACTTATAAAGACAGCGTCTATTTGAAAATGTGCTTCACTGATTTTGGAGACGTGAGCTCCACGCAATCAGAGGACACTGAGTGCTGATGTTTCCCGATGAAAGCAGCCTGAACTCGGCTAGTCCTTCTGACATTTGCCGTTGGCTCTGATGTCTCTGTAGTGGTTAAACATAAGATAAAATTAGTTTGAGTAAGTCTAACAGGAAATCTTTGGTCTTTATTCTATTAATCTATTAATCTGTTCAAAAGAAAATGAAAAGAGGCAATGTTTGATATATTTTGTTTCTTTGTATTGTATGTACGTTCCTTGAACTACATTTCTGAGGCTATTCATATCTTTAAATGAAAACAAAAATATCATTGATATCATTGTAAATACATTGATATAGATATAATTGTAAATACAGAACAGTGAGAAAAATTTGCAGTAGCCAAGGCGAGCTGACTGAAATTGTCAAGTATGCTGCTGTTCTATTTGAGGAATAACCGGACTTGCGTCATCCCATCCTTGGGAGTTCACACTCCAGAGTCAAACTTGCAAAGTCCGAACTGCTGAGGACGCAAGTCAGAAATTTCCGTACTTGGTTTTGAGAAACATGCGCAGACCTCCATCACCAAACTATTTGCTTATTCTACACAATAGTTTGGATGCGATGAAAAAACACAGACAGCAACAGGATTAGGGGAAAAAGTTCCTGCGACAAATTGTTCCAAGTAATTTCTATAGCCCCTCACTGCAGAACACAAGATCCAGGGGGAATGGTTGGATCCATCTAGGGGGTGGATACAGATATGTTTAGGTACATGTACGGTGGGAGGAGTTGGATCTGGATCTTGTGTTCTGTAGTGAGGACCATCTCTCTAATTTAAGTGGACAAGCGGGTGTAATGGACAGATGGACAGACAGACAGAGAGACAGGCAGACTGATTTATTCATTCTTTGAAATGTTGGGGAACCCAAAATGGTTTTTCTATGGCATCGCTATAAAACTATCTTTTGGAACCTTATTTTTAGGTTTCAGGGGCTGTAGTTCTTAAAAGTAATTTTAACATCTTTTCATTTAACGCTATGTTTCTTGATTTTTAACTGTGATCATTTTACTTTTTGTGTGAGTGTTTCATCATCAATGATTTATATTTTACACTGCTTATCTCTCCCTTCTTTAGAACAAATGTTGGAATTTTAGATTTACCAATTCTGCAACAACCTGGCAACCACCCAAAACATTCCAGTATCACTTTTGCACTGACAAACACAACTCACATTTTATTTTTCTAGTTTTTAATTTAATTAGAGTTTGCAGACCACACACAGAATAGGATATTTTCAACAATATGTACTATAAAGAAAGAAACATTTTTTTTTACTTCAGTGATTTTATCTAATTTCAAGTACAGTTTATATTTTAAAATATACTATTAAGGTTTGAAGTGCACCTTCAGTATAACACAAGGGATGAAATGTGTGAAAACCAAGCCATTTGGGAGTATCAAAATAACCATGCTAAACGTTTACTTTCTGTTTCTTTGATCTTAGAAAGGCCCTCATCCATAAACCATAAATCTACATTTCTTTATACTTTTTGTGCTACATTTACTGCCAATTGGATTTTCATCCCAATGTCAATATTCTTTTAAGGAGAAGTGTTTCTTTTGTGTACCCTGAAGGTCCTGCTGACATACGACCAATGAAAAACCTCACAGCAATAGCTGGCCGGGACATGTACATTCACTGCCATGTGATTGGCTACCCATATTACTCCATCAAATGGTACAAGAACTCCAACCTTCTCCCTTTTAATGACCGTCAACGGGCGTTCGAGAACAATGGCACGCTGAAGCTGCTGAACGTGCAGAAAGAACTGGACGAAGGAGAGTACAGCTGCCATGTGCTGGTTCAGCCCCAGCTCTTCAAGAACCAGAGCGTCCACATCACTGTGAAAGGTATAGCGATACTTGACTTCTGGAATAAAATGAGTGAAATGATGTCATTAGACTAGCTAGTTCATTTGGTATAGCAATATTTACCAATGTTCTCTGGTTGTCGTCAGTGCCTCCCTTCATCCAGCCTTTCGAATTCCCACGTTATTCCATCGGCCATCGCGTCTTCGTGCCCTGCGTTGTGCGCTCAGGTGACCTTCCCATCTCTATCACTTGGGAGAAAGATGGAAAGCCCATTAACGCCAGCCTCGGGGTGACCATCGACAACATCGACTTCACCAGCTCCATGCGGATCTCCAACCTCCAGCGAGTGCACAATGGCACCTACACCTGCATTGCCCAAAATGATGCCGCCATCGTCAAATACCAGAGTCAGCTCATTGTTAGAGGTAAGACTACTTGTTTAGCATCTTATTTTGGACTACAATAAAAAATAAAATAAAAAAAGATAGAACTTGAATGGGAATATGTGGGTTTTTTGTAGTTCCACCAAGGTTCAAAGTGCAGCCTCAAGACCAGGATGGAATCTATGGTAAATCTGTCACCTTGAACTGCTCTGCGGATGGAGAGCCGCGGCCGACTATTGAGTGGAAATACTCAAAAGGTACATGGCTTAATTGACAACTGTAAACTTGTGTGCAAAAATCAGTTTTCCTAATTGTTATTTTGTCTTGTAAATATATATAAACATTCTTAAAACAGTATACATTTACTTGGGAAACACAGTTGTGTTAGATAATAATGCTTTTTTTATCATATAAGTCGTGAGGGCACATGCAGCAACTGTTTGGTTACCAGTATTGTTCCAAATATATTATTTTGTGTTCAACAGCAGAAGAAATCACGTACAGGTTTAGAACATCTACAGATTTCTCATTTCTGGGTGAACTATTCCTCTAAAGCAGCCTAATATAGCTGCTGTTGCCATTAGTGTCAATAATGTAAATCAAACATCAGAAAGAAAATCACTTAGCGTCCTTGACTGGATCACTTTTGTAAAATAAAGAAGAATGAATGTATATTGAATTTATACAGTGAGACAATCTATTTGAACATTTTCTTTATACAATATAATATTTATTATTCAGTGCTTCAAGTTTTTCAAGAAGGCAGATTGTTTTATGACTAATGGCAACAGCAGCTTTATTTTTGTTCTGTTGTGGCCTAATTTGTGACCGTTTACTGGTCTTCAGTAAGCTTATTTTTACTTAGGCTAGTATTATTTTTTGCTATATTGAAATTGATAACAAAAAAATCAGAAGTTTCAGTGCAACTACAATTTTGACATGGGATAAAAATCCTATTTAAAGCTTTATATAATTATTGTGATGGGGCCCTGCAGTAAGTCATAGCTCCAGGGCCCAGTGTGGTCCCTGATGATAAAAGTAACAATATACTCTGAAATTTGGTTTCATGGCTATTTCGAGGATAGCTTTTTCATTTTCAAGAATAAGTGACAACACTTTACTGTAACGTTCCATTTCTTAACATTAGTTAACAATCTAACTGTGAAAAATACTTCTAAGTCACTGAATAATCTTGATTCCAACATTTACAAATACATTAATAAAATCATAAGTTGCATCTATTAATGTTAGTTAATGGACCTGAGCTAACATAAATTAACAATGAACCGCTGTGTTTTTATTAACTTGAGCAAAGATGAATAAATACTGCAACAAATTGCTCATTTATAGTTAATGTTAGTTAATGCATTAAATAGTTAACAGTGGGACTTTATTGTAAAGTGTTGCCAAATAAATAATTTTTTTTTTTTTTTGCCAGTGGAGAAAAAACTTCTTTAATAATAATAATAATAATAATATAGAAATACCAGTAATTGAAATATATTTTCTTGTTTTGTTTTTTTGATTAACAACAAAATCTAAATTATTACTTGATAACTTTTGATATTAATAAGAATATATAGAAAGAAAACATTTGTTATCATTAATTATGATCAGCATTTATTTGAAATGTAAATAATCTGTAACATTATATTATTACACTACATATTTATTTTTTATAATTAGTATTGATCCCAAATTATTATACAGTATATATTATATTATATTATATTATATTATATTATATTATATTATTCCATTTGTTTATTTATAAAATTTGAAATGAAAAATAAAATATAAAAATATAAATATTTATTAATAAGATTTATATTATATATTTTTAAGGTTTATTATGAGAAAAGGTAAACTGGGTATATAACAGGGTATATATTGTAATCCAGGTAAACTGGGTCAACATCAGTAATTGAAATATATTTTCTTGTTTTTTTGTTTTGTTTTTCAAATCAAAATTATAACTTGATAACTTTTGATATTAATAAGAATATATAGAAAGAAAACTCTAAATATAGATAGATATATAATGTATCTAGAACTTTTTACTATAAATCAGTACAAAATGATACTGTAGCTTTTTATTTGTAATAAACTTTGCATGTCATTAATTAAAAAAATAAATAATTGCCAGTGGTAAAACAAGGAAAAGTACTATGTAACTGAAGTTTTTTAGCGGGTTGTCTAGAAGATGTCTTCCTCTCTCTCTGTGCCAGGTGCTGGGGTGCCCCAATTTCAACCCATCGCTCTAAACTCTGGCTTCAGGGTCCAGCTGCTTGGGAATGGCTCACTGCTTATTAAGCACGTTCTTGAGGAGGACGCAGGTTATTACCTGTGCAAGGTCAGCAATGACGTGGGAGCCGATGTCAGCAAGTCCATGTACCTCAACGTGAAAAGTAAGAAACAATATTGTACAGATACATGAGATTGTTTCATTTTTTACTTCTGCTAAAATTCTAACCGTTCAACCGTACATGAATATGTAGGTGTCTTTTAAGAGGTATATAGCTGGTGAGCAGTGTTGGGTATAGTTACTTTGGAAAGTAGTTAGTTAGGTTACAACGTTACCATCAATTAAAAGTAATCAGTTATGATACAGCGTTACCTATTCATAAAAGTAACGCGTTAGAGTACTCATGCGTTACCAAAAATTAAAAGCAGTTCGCAGCGGCTCACACACGACACACGACAGACATAGCCCCTGGCCCCTTTAAATGCACCTAGAAGTCGTGACTCCCGACAATGAATAACGTCAGTCATCCGACTAAATTAACACTGCAGGATAACAATAACAGGAAAGACGGTCAGCAATCGGCTATTCCACATGGCGTTTTATTTATTTATTTTCACAGAACATATTATTAATCAAAATTCGCACCTACCCAGCCCGGGTAGCCTAGGCTACTGTATATTATGAGCACCACAAGATAACTCCTGATTTTTCTTTAACTTTAAATAATGCAGTTATCAAAGTACAAGTATGCTTACTTGTAAACACAACCTTAAACAGGCTTGCAGATTTAAATCCATTTAGAAATGATGAACAACCAGCCAGCCAATGATCTAACAGAAATTAATAGCTGCCTGTCAAACAAAAATGATAACAAACCGAATTAAATCCTTCACTGCCACACAGGCAAATGACAGATCGCTTAATAGCCGAACTAATTATTATTAAAGTGTCACTCACAGTCACAAGCCTAAATTCGCTTTAACACAGTCCTCTTACATTTACTCTTCAAAGTAGTGATTAAAACGTAGCGTTAAATTTGAGGTAGAATTTTTGGCGGTCGACAGAAGCTTTTCACCAAAGCAAAGTGTGCATTTTACCGTTATGTTCTTTTCTTTTTCGTTGACAAATTGAAAATAATGTGCGTACTTCCATAAACCAAACGCTGTCCTCTCTGCTATCTTGCCGGGAGTTCGAAAAAAAAAGCCCCACACACATACACAGGGTCAGGCGCAGGGCACAGACGCATCACAGCCATTGACTTTACGATCACAGAGTTTCGGCTCCGCTGATACTGTACATCCGCAGGTGGCACAGTAGACATAGGACTACTGTCTGACAAAAAGCAGGCTGCAGTCGGGATTTTCCTTTCCTTAAAATAACGGATTACTTTTTTTAAAAAATAACGAAGTTACTGATTACTTCCGCACGAAACTAACGCGTTAAGTTACACATTTCCGGAAAAAAGTAATTAGAGTACTCTAACGCGTTACTTTGTAACGCGTTACCCACAACACTGCTGGTGAGACACTTTTGTCAATTGCACCTGATACAAGATTGGATGTTACTTAAAGGTGCTGTATGTAGGATTGACACCAAGTGGTTGAATTAGGTAATGCAGTCAAAATATTGGAGAGGGTTTTTTTTCACCCGGCCCCTCCTCCTCAGACTTGACAGACACACAGGTTGCCAGATTGGCGACACCAACAGGAATGAGCCAACTACAGAATGAAATTACAACCCAGGGTGCTGAAATCCAGTTGGGTAAACTGGACGTGGGCGGGTTTCACAAACCAAACAGAGACCGACATTACGGCCCGGAATGCACTTTTTCTGAATAACTGACTGTAACATTGATTTTCAGATAAACATGTTAACTTAGCATGTTTCTTAAATATCTGCAAACATATTATGGTATTTTTATTCTTTAGTAGAGTCAAAAACTTACATACAGCACCTTTAAGGCCACAGTGGAGAAAGTTTGCAGTGAGTGTAATGCGTGGGACTCGAACCAACAACCTTCTGGTTATTGCCACTCTTGATCCACTTGCAAAACCATCCATTGATCCATTTTTTGCAACATTCTTGTCAATATTACGATTAAACAAGAGTGGATTGTGTCAGGTGAGAAGGTTTCTGCAGTGGAGTCTCTTTGTCTGCCTCAGACGCGTGTGGGTGTTTATCCACGAGTAGCCAAAAACCTTTTTCCCCCTCATTACACTGTGAACTCCAGTAGGAGCTGACATGTGGAAAAGCGTGTGCTTTCAGTGTTCTTAATGTGTGTGTGTGCATGTCTCTGTTTCCACCCACTCTCTGTTACACTCAGTTACCACACACATACAGTATAAACACACAGGGAGAGAGAGAGAGAGAGAGAGCAGTAGAGATTACCTCAGACTATAATTTCATCAAATTCTTCTTCATGATGCTTGTGTAAGAGGTATTCAATTACAAACTCTCCAAAGAAGATGATAGGAACACAAATAGGAAAAGTGGTGTTTTTTTTTTTATCTTACATCCATTTTACAACATTTTTATTTATTTATTTTGAATTCAGTTTAATCGAGACTCGAGCACTAATAATTAATCATGTTTATTGTAGTAACTATTGTAGTTTTTATTCTGTTCAAATGTTTGGTGTCAGAAAGATTTTCGGTTTGTTTTTGAAAAGTCTCCTTTCAAGGCTGCATTTGTGACAAGAAACAATATTATAAAATTGTACAGTTTAAAAATTTGTTTTATTTATTTGCTAATTTATTTGTTTAGATTTTGTATTAAAATGTAGTTTATTCCTGTGATGCAAAGATGAATTTTCTGCATCATCACTCCAGTCTTCAGTCTCACATGATCCTTCAGAAATCATTTTAATATGATGACTTGCTCAAGAAACATTTATTGTCATTAATGTTGAAAACAGCTGTGCTGCTTAATATTACTGTGGAAATCATGATGCATTTCAAAAGAAGAAAAGAACAGCATTTATTTGAAATGTAAATAATCTGTAACATTATATTATTACACTACATATTTATTTTTTATAATTATTATTGATCCCAAATTCTTATAGTATATTATATTATATTACCTCAAATTTTTGTGCAGTAGTGTATTTGTTTGTTTGTTTATAAAATATGAAATGCAAAATAAAATATAAAACGCATAAATAT
Source organism: Carassius auratus (assembly GCF_003368295.1). Taxonomy (NCBI): domain Eukaryota; kingdom Metazoa; phylum Chordata; class Actinopteri; order Cypriniformes; family Cyprinidae; genus Carassius; species Carassius auratus. The sequence goes on from NC_039252.1 coordinate 15,353,398, forward strand.
TTAAAGATTTATATATTTTTTTTAAGTTTTATTATAATAAAAGGGTATATAACTGGGTATATATTATAATCCAGGTAAACTGGGTCAACATCGATTTAATGTTGACTTTAAGTATGTTCGTTTAAAATGTATTAAAATCTTTGCATCTTATTGTGTGACTCAAATAAATGCTGAAAACCATCTGATTAAACAACATGATCTCATGAGAATACGTGTGTATTTTTACGTTAAATGTGGTTCTACCACACGTACATTTACTTACGTTTTCATGCATATAAAAACGTACAACTTAGACGTATTTATAGCAGTAAAACGTACAAATACTTACATGTTAGCAGCTAAAAAAACGTAAATAATCTAACGTAAAGTGTTTTTTTAAATGTAAATGAATTCCCATGTATTGATATTAAAATCGTGGCCTTAATGATTTAAATCTGTGGTATTTAATTGTCAAAAAAAGCAGTTTACTCATCTACTTAATAGGAATTACATTTCTTTGCATGCTGCAAACCATAAATACACAAAAACAAACGAATTTGAAAATAGCGCCAGTGCGCCACAGGAACGTTACGACAAGGTTTACGGCACTGATATCGAACTCTCATTGGTTCTCACATAATTCGTCTCAGATTGCGACATGTCGTGTTTCAGTTTATAGACATTTGAATTCAGTACTGCGCAGGCGGCAAGGAAGTCGACCGGAACTTGAAGTCGGCTGCGTGCTGCCATCTTGTAGCAGAACTTCACTTGCGTTAGCATTCCCATTGACTCCCATTCATTTTGGCGTCACTTTGACAGCGAATAACTTTACATCTGAGGCGTTTAAAGACTCCGTTTGTCCATTATTTATTTCTAAAGATACACGAAAATGTATAAAGGGCTCCATTACCTTCTATGTTACATTATTGCGCCGTAGAAACAGTTTTTGTAAAAAATAGGCTAACGATTGCGTCATAAACACTTGACTCTCTGTCGCATTACCGTACAGACAGGAGGAGAAGCTCGCAGGCAATTAACTTAATATGGCGTACTGGCGTTACATTTTAAAATACTATACAAAATAATTAATCAGAATACTTACTCCTGCTCAGTCACGCCAAAGAACTCCCCGCTCAAGCTCGCCGTCTCTGCAAGATTAATGATGGCAGTTTTCACGCACAGCTACTAGAAGATTTACATCTGGCAGACAAGTTGCTGACGTCGTCAAGCTTAGTTTGAGTCTGCGCGTCAGAAACGGAAGTGCTAAAAAAACGCTAAAAATGGGCTTCAGTTGTCTCAGTTGAGTTCCAATGGGGTCGCTGTGTCCATTTCTTTTACTGTCTATGGTACTGCGCCAGTGCGCCTTCACGGAGAGAAGACAGATTCATAATTTAACAGATTAATAAATTAAATTCTGCTCTGTAACGTTACCCTATAAAAACTATTACCTCCAGAGAGGACTGCGACTGGAATTCATTATCATTTGAACAACTTTTGGTACCACTTTGGATATTTTTTCGCAACAAATAAATGATTAACGTTATGTTTGTTTGTCTGTTATTTGTTTATTTATAACAGTAACGTTATGTAGCTTTAAGAAATGGTTATGGGTAGGTTTAGGGTTAGGTGTAAGATTAACGTTAGTGGCTCAAAATAACGTTTTAATGTTATATTTTTACTAAAATTGTTTTTTATTATGTTTTATACATTATGTATAAAATGGGTAGGTTTAGGTTCGGGTGAGGTATAGGGATCTTACAATTATCAAAAAATAATTATAAAAATGGAAAATATACATAAATGTAAAAAAAATAATCAGATACGCATTAGCATCTTAATGAGCAAATTTCGATGGATTACTGACTGGTCAGAGAACACGTTCTATCTGTACGTATTTGAGGTTGTTTTTACGTAAATTTCGATACGTATCGAACCTGTAATTACGTCCAGATAATACGTAAATGACACTGTAAATACGTAAAGGCAAATAAGTATTGGACAGTTTTAATTTACATCTAAATATGTACGTTTTGATTGTGAGATCAGGCTGGATTAAACAGCGTTTTCTACAGTGTGTGACACAACAGCTAAATGAACTGTTTTAATGTGGGGTTATCTGACTACTCCCTGTCTGCCTATGCATGCGGCAGTGGCTGTGTTCTCATTTGATCAGAGTGTGATGTTAGAGAGGCTTATTTTCACACCCTGCTCTTATCAGTACGCAGCAGGAGCTTCCCTGCAGAGCCGCTCTCTGTGTCCAATGCAGCCTCTTCTTCATCCTCTTTGCTTTCCTTCCTCCCTCCCTCGCTCTTTCTGTCTCTGTTCTCTCTGCCGCTCTCCTTCTCATGTCGTGTAACAACACACTCAAAACTGTGTTCTCCTAGAGTCGATCAGGCTGAGAGGTGAAATACTGTGTTGTGTTTGTGGGGAGAGATCTGCTCCCGGAGGCACGGCTCTGTTGTTGCGGCTCGCTCGTGTAACTCGAGTCTCCCTGAGAGGTTTGTTTCAGAGTCCACTGTGAACTCTCCAGTTTACCGCAAACGAGCTCCTCATTGAGATCAGCCGTGATCAGCGCTGAGAGTTCAGGTCGTGTTCCCCTGGCCACAGAACCGAAGGAGAGAATTCTACCCTTCTGGAAGAAAACACAAAAAAATTGTTAAATGCATTACTCAAAATGTATTACTTTAATCTATTTGCTAGGAAAAACATACACAGGTTTGAGTTTGTTTTTCAGAATTAAGAGATTAACTTCTTAACGGAAGTTCATACTTAAGAGTTGATTTTGAAAGATTTGCATGTGAATCTCTCTTATTTAACTGTGTTTACAGTATATACATACTATATACTAAAGGAATAGTTATAGCAATATGGTCTTAGTATATGCTACTTAGATTGTATGAACAAAACCTGACTTGTTGCTGTTTGATTGATCGCACAGTTCAATATTCAGGAAATTCTACTGATAAAAAAACTATAATCCCATGAAACTCTCTATATAACAAGACATAATTGAACATCACGTCAGTGGATGTTTTACCATGATCCCTCCCATCTTTCGCCCTGATTGGCCACGCGTTTTTCCATTTTCAGCGTCATGATGCGGCTCATCCTCCACGCAATGCCCAATGGTGCAGTAAAGGAGGATATCAGGCTGCGGTGAACACAGCCACTTAACCAGTCAGCTCACTGTTTACCCCGGTGCATCGTGGGGCAGGAGCTGCTGTACACATGCGTGTAATCTGCCTGCCGGCCCAGTGAGGCGGAGGGTCTTGGCCTACATCCCGCACACACGGCCCTGAGCACTGATGTGATAGGGGATGATGGGTGCCCTCAGAAACCCTGCAGGGAGCCAGGAGCCGCTATGAGACTGAGACAGGAGAGACATTACACTGCAGGACAACTCTGTCTCCACATAGACTCGTTCTGGCTTCATTTGTAGCATTATAAGGCCAAGAAATTATGCAAATGAGAAACATAATCATTTTGTCATGTTGCGACAAGCTGTCACAGTTTCTATATTTTTCATATATACATAAATATTAAATATATAAAATGTAGTTAACACAGTAAGGCCATGTGTCCACCAAGCGTTTTTCCCCAAACCTAGTGTATTTTTTCAGTTGTTCTCAATGGGAGCGCCGGGTTTTAAAAAACATCAGGAGCGACCGTCACATCCTGCATGCACTACGACTAAACAACAATACAGAAGTTTATATTGCATGTCTTCCAAGGATTAATGCCTTTACCAAATAGAATTGATGGATTACCATTTTACTGTTATTACTGTTATTATAAAAAGTGTCATCAGAGAAACATTTCATTCGCGATGCATCTGCGAGAAGTGTGCAAAACTTCTGGTTCATTAGCTGCTGTAGGGAAATAACAATAATACATTGAAATAATATGGTAAGACACACCAGTTTGAAATATCAAGCTGTTTTATGCAGCTTAAATAGCTGGAAGTGGATGAAACCGCAAGCCAGGCGCATGGTGGATATACCAAGGCTACATTTATTTGATCAAACATAAAAAGAGTAATATTGCTCTTTTGTATGTGTGTATGCATGTGTGTGTGTGTGTGTATGTATACATACATTATTTTATAAATTAATATAAAAATTATATTTTGTAACAAAACAATAGTTTGATACATAGATTTTTTAATTATTTTATATTTGCAGTTTTTATTTGTATTTGTATTTTTATTGTTGCTGTTTTATGAGTTGTTTTGTGTTTTATAAATTAAATGGCAAATTCCATTGTAACAGTCAGTGCATGTCACTGAAGGTAAATTTTTTTTTTTTTTTTTTTTTTTTTTTTTTTTTACTTTAAGGAACAACTTTATATATTAATTTGTTTAAAAAAAAAAAGAGAGAAAAAATTACTAAAAAGAAATGGTTAGCTCCTCTCTGCCCTATTTTTTCTTTAGATACTTTTTTTCTGTATAGGGGAAACTGGATCATATCCCTGCATCTGCACCCAACATGCGGCAAACGTGTCTCCGATTCACAGATTTATGTGTGGATTGATAGTTTGGGGTCAAATGTCATAAAGCTGTGCAAAGCAAACTGTCAATTTTGACCCCTCGTGACCTAATTAGACTGATTAGTTTGACAGCCTCTCCAGCCTTATACACATCAAGACGTTAAACAAACACAATCCTTTTCCCTATTTGTTCCTTATCCTGAAAAAGCACAAGATTACCAGCATCATCATCATCCTCCCAGAGAAAGACATTCAGCTCGGATCCACGATACAAACATGCAGGCTCGTAACTGCTCTCCTCTGAAAATCAATTCTGGATGTTTGTTCTATTCTTGTCCTCCTGACAGCACCCTCTTACAGCTGGGGGAGAGCAGGCAGGCCGGAGCTGGTTGGCATGGTAACGTGTCCAGGTGAAAGGGAGATGCAGGCATGGGCTCTCATGGGAGGGAGGGATGGAGGGATGGAGGGGGTGAGGATAGCAGCCAGGATTCCCTGCGGGCTGGATATAAACCAGAGACCACAGACTCCCACTGCATCTCACTCAGCTAAACCTGTCAATGACACATCTGAAAAATCACCTCTGTGTTTAGATAGATAGATAGATAGATAATTTTAGAATTAAATAATATATATATATATATATATATGTGTGTGTGTGTGTGTGTGTGTGTGTTTTACATGTCTGTCTAGTTGTATGTGTAATAAAATCTGAATGCATCATCTGTATTATTTAAAAAAAAAAAAAATTTTCTTTCAAAATGTGCAATCAGTTCTGATGCATTCCGTTTATCTTAACGGAGGAACACAAACTAATTTGTCACAAAGATTGATGCGGCAGATGTCATGCGGTGTTGTCCTCATTAACGTTAGTTCCTTCAGTAGTGTGTTTCACAAGTGCAAGCGATGATCATTGAGCTTCCTTAATTACATTTGGTCAAAGATAGACTGCAAGTGATTTTACGCTTGCTAGACAGTCCCTAGATTTGAGAAATGTGCTGTGACCTTTCACCTCTTGTAGGATAGACAAGAATCCGGATCGGGTGTGTGTGGAATATGAACATTAGAAATCACACAGAGCAAAAAGAAATGGTTAAATGTCAATTTGGATCAAATAATTGTATTAAATACGTTAAACACGTTCATTTTGGCAGGTATAATGTAGTGTTTTAATGTACACGTGAACCTTTAAATATACTCTAATACAGTTTGCCTTGATTGAAGTGAACAGAAGTTATGCAGTGATCAGAAATTAATTTTTCCTCTCAGGTAAATAATACCGAATCTACCAGTTTATCATCTCCGTTTGTCTCTCAGGATGAGTGAATCTCTCTTCTTCTGCCCCTGATAGAGCCGGGAATAAAACTGCTACCCTGAGAGACCATGTGTAGATGTGTGCATTCGTGACACAAGCAAAAATAAATGAATGCTGTGGCTCAAGCGCACAAAGCAGCCTAACACGGCTCATTTCTGTCCATTTACGGCCCCTAAATGAACAAGTAAAATGAGCCTGAATCAATCAGAGAGGATTCAGAAGAGACGTAAATCACTCCTACAGCCGGAGAGCAAGTTCCTGCCCAGCAACACACAGTTCTTCTGTCTGCATCTCAGGAGAGGAATTAGCACCTTCCCTTTCAGTCCAACTGCTGCTTATAATTCAGCTGGATATTAAAGAAATACATCAACACAGCAATTATGCAGTCATGATGAAGACAGCTCGCAGCCTGGGGGAAGATACAGCTGCCCCTCCAACACAGAGACTACTTCCCTCTTTAGTGTTTTATTCTGGATAATCACATAAAGAGCGAGCGCTCGGTTGGGATAAGAAATAGGATGCCAGTTTAGGCTGCCTGCGTCTTTTAGCGGGGGACTGTACCGCTTCATTTTTACCTTCTGATCAAGTGTAGTCTTTTTAAGAGACTTCGCACATCCGCTGTTCTCAGTGTTTAAATGAAACGCTAGGATTGCTAAGAGGCCAGACATAAAGGGCTAGCGTTAGCCAGTGCTCAGTGACGGCTTACAGTACGTGATGATGCGTTTTTCAAGTTCATCTTTTGAAATAATTGTATTAATCATACTGATAATAATTAAATTATGCTAATTTGCTCATTTTTAGTAAAGTAATGCTAAAAATGTATGTTAATCATTGTATTCAGTATATCTTTATTTATTTATACATATACTGCCATTCAAAAGTTTGGGATCAGGTTCATTTATTTATTTTTATTTATTTTGAATTTAAAAAAATAAATACTTTTATTCAGCAGGATGTTTTACATTGAACAAAAAAGTGGTAGTAAAGTGAATATTGCTGTTCTTTTGAACTTTTTATTTCTCAAAGAATTCTGAAAAGAGTATCATGGGTTCCAAAAAAACAAAAAAAAACATTGTTAATAAATAAGCATTGATAAAAAAGTCTGAATTATTTCTGAAGGATTTAATGACACTGAAGACTGGAGTAATGGCTGATGAAAATGGAATTCACATGAATAAATTATATTTAACAGTATAGTAAAATGGAAAACTTGTTTTATATTTTAATATTTTACAATATTACTGTTCATTACAGCCTTCATGAGCAAAATATATTTAATTTAATGACAAATAAATGACAAATATTTTTAGTTTTAATCAACAGTAACTGGTGTTGGCTTTTTTTCTTTTTTTTTGTCTCTCTTGTATTAGCTACTGATTGGGAAAATTGGGAATATTTCTTAGAAATGTATTTTCCCGCTTTTTAAACATGCAGCGCTTGGGTAAAGTTGCTTAACACAATGTGAAAAAAATATTTTTGTTTTACAAAATTTCATAAAAAAGGTGGTTTTAATATTTAAAAATACTTTTTTTTAAATCAGAAATTTTTATTTTTAATTCAGCCATGGATTCTTTTTTTTTTTTTTTTTTCATCTTCTTCTTTTTTGTTGCTGCTGAGCTGAGAATTGCTGGAGTGAATAAGAGATGACATGTAAACGGTCAGGACTTTCAACATGACACACTCAATCACATCACACGCTGTACCGGCGCTCCCACGTACCCGCCTGGTGCTCCGCTCCCCCAATGAATGCCTGTGAGGAACCGGGACATGAGTGTGTGTGTGTGTGTATGTGTGTGAGAGAGAGAGAGAGAGAGAGAGAGAGAACAGAGTAAAAACTGTTCCTCTGCATAAAGCATCACATTCAATCTTGTTAATGCCATAGAGCTGTAAAACATTTACCTTGTCTGGGGAAATACAGTGTTCTGATCCTCACTGTTGCAAAGTGTTACATGGCATTTGCACGAATGTAAGTTAGAAGTCGTCGATGTCATAAGAAAAACTTGTTCGGCTTGATCCACAGTGATGGCATTTGTCTTCACAGTGCTTTTGCTTTTCTCTCTCTCAGTTCCGGCCATGATAACATCGTATCCCAACAACTCACTGGCAACGAAAGGAGAGAAGATAGAGATGAGCTGCAAGGCTCATGGTGAGAAGCCCATCATGGTTAGATGGGAGAAGGAGGTGGAGAAGGAGAAGCAGTCACACATGATCAATCCAGACATGTGGCGGCACACGGTAACGGTCAAGAACGTCGGCGACGAGGTGGTCTCCACCCTGCAGGTCAGATTCTTCATTTGATATGTGCATTGTCAATTTTGATACTTTGATGCACATATCTTAAAATGAAACGATCTTTCCAACTTAGTTAAAAAATGTCATAGTGTTGGTTTAAATTCTGAAAGTAGAATTAACAGGTCTTTCAAGGTACACATACAGTACTTCTTATTACATATTACTATTATTATATATTATAAAAATAAAAATATATATACAGAATAATATAGTTCTATAGTTATTTACATATTTAATTTATTAAAGATTGTTTATATCTAATAAATAAATAAATAAATGGCAAAATATGAACATGCTGTTCAGAAATTTGCAGTTGGTGGGTTTTTTTGTTTTGTTTTGTTTTGTTTGTTTTTGCTTTTGCAAAATCAAGGCTGTAATCATTTGATCAAAAATACAGTAAAAGCGGTAACATTATGAAATATTATTACAATTTAAAAGAACTCTTTTAAAATATTTTAAACTGAAATTTGTTACATTAATTACTCCAGTCTTCAGTGTCACATGATCCTTCAGAAAAAATCATTTCATCATGCTGATTTGGTTCTCAAAATCCATATCTTTTTATTTTAAATTTTGAAAACAGTTGCATCAAATTTATGTGGAAACCGTGATACATTTTTTTCAAAATTCTTTGATAAATAGAAAGTTTAAAAGAACAGCATTTATTTGAAATGGAAATCATTTAATATATATATATATATATATATATATATATATATATATATATATATATATATATATATATATATATATATATATATACAGTATAATTTTTTTATATTTAATTTATATTTGACTACCAAACTAATTTCATATTATAAGCATAGCAGGTCCTTCAGGTATCTGCACTTTTTTAAATAAAGTTTGATGTGAATGGTTTGTGATGATCAGGGTCTCTTAGAGTATTATGTTTTTTTTCTAGTAGCTCATCACACACCATATTTCTGATTTCAGATCTATCCGACAATGAGAGAGGATTCTGGGTTCTTCTCCTGTCATGCCATTAACTCCTATGGTGAAGACAGAGGCATCCTTCAGTTAACAGTTCAAGGTAAGCAGCCGGAAAATCGCCTGGGCTTGGCTGGAGATTCAGGGGATTTATTGGGCATTTCAAATGACTCTTTTGGGAAATCTCCTGATTTAAATGCCATTGTTAAAGTGTGGGGAGGGTTTCAGTGCCTCTGAGAACCTGAGCAGGGTATCGTTGAATTCTCAGAGCCACCAGAGCCTCCTAAAGTGGAGATTCGTGAGGTGAAAGAAAGGACCATCGCCCTCCGCTGGACCATGGGATTCGATGGGAACAGTCCCATCACCGGCTACGATATCGAGTGCAAAAATAAAACAGGTACATGATCCAAACCAATACAAGCAACAGTAGCTGAATAGATATGAATAGATCATCTTAGACCTTGTAATAGACCTATAAATGAAGCTGATCAGCTGTCACATGAGATCCAGATATGTTATCAACCATCTCCTCAACCATAAACAGAAACCTGGGAACGAGCTCGCAGGACCAGAGATGTGTCTCCCACCCTTTACCAGGCCACCATCATAGAGCTTCACCCATCCTCCACCTACAACATCCGCATGTTCGCCAAGAACCACATTGGCGACAGTGAACCCAGCAATGAGCTCACAGTAACCACAGATGAAGCAGGTACTATATAGTAGTCATATTCATGTTCCTGGTATTATTATGTACAGTTCTTCAGTGCATGTTACTCTTACATCTTTTTTTCTGATATTTAATATACTGGACCATCTTTTAGAAGTGTTTGAGTAACTTTCCTATTTATAAGAACAAATGGCCATGTGTGTGTGTGTTTAAATATATATATATATATATATATATATATATACTGTATGTATATATGTTTCACTTCCTGTTCCATTAGTTGACACACAGAAGGAATAATGTTGCAATACTGCCGACTGGAGGTCAAGGGTGACATTACAGGCGCATGATTGAGATGCTGAGAACTACTGAGGCCACTGTCTATGAGAAACATGATGGCAGATATCAGACCTGGCTTAAACAGAGTATATGTTTGACCACTCTAGATCCTGAAGGACCACCCCAAGACGTCACACTGGAAGCCATCACCTCCCAAAGCATAAAAGTTACATGGAAGGTATGGCTGAGCAGGGTATTGTGACTGTATGAAGTTTTGTGTTATATAAACAAACGCATACCAATTAAAGGTCGACTCATTCTATATTATAACTATATTATATCATATGTAAATATTTATTATATATTTATGTGTGACCCTGGGCCACAAAACCAGTCTTAAGTGTCAAATTAGACATCATCTGAAAGCTGAATAAATAAGCATTCCATTGATGTATGGTTTGTTAGAATCAGACAAATCTGGAATCTGAGGGTGCAAAAAAAATCTAAATACTTTGAAGTTGTCCAAATGAATTCTTAGCAATGCATATTACTGATCAAAAATGAAGTTTTGATATATTTATGGTAGGAAATTTACAAAATATCTTCATAGAACATGATCTTTACTTAATATCCTAATGATTTTTTGGCATAAACGAAAAATCAATAATTTTGACCTATATAATAAATTTTTTGGCCATTGCTACAAATATACCCTAAATTGGTTAATTCTTAATTAGGCTAAAAAAAATGCCAGCAATGCCAAAGAAGAACCATGTTTGGTTCCCCAAACAGAAGCATTCATTGATCAGTTCTGAAAATAACTTTTTTGTTTCCTTGTGTGAAGCGTATTTTAATTTATTTTTCCTAAAAACTATTTGTGCTTTGGAAAGCTTCCATGGATGGTAAAAGTTCTTCATGGAACCATCAGTTTTGAAGAATTTTATTTATAAGAGTGCATGCCCACTGAGGTCTTGCTTCTAAAAACTATCATTTCATCACCTGCAGGCACCGCTGAAACATCTCCAGAATGGCGTGATCAGGGGGTATCAGGTGTGTCATCGAGAACACTCCATCAACGGCAGTCACCAGTTCGTCTGCATCAGTATGGAGGCCACGGGAGAGACCGAGTCCCTGAGCCTCAACAACCTGAAGAAGTTCACCGAGTATGAGGTGGTGGTGCAGGCCAGTAACAGTGCTGGTCCGGGACCAGCTTCCAGTGAGGTCCGGGCCACAACAATGGAGGACGGTAAGCCACTGTTAGTCATTCACATGATGCAGCAAATTTTAGCCCCTCAGTGTGAAGTCTTTAGAGCTTCATTTATTTTAAAATCCTATCATCAAAAATACCACGAAATGCACCAAGCAGATTTGTAATATTTGCTGCCATCTAGTGGCTACTTGAAAAGTTGACAGCAACTGCTTAAGAACCCAATTCAAGTTAATTCATCCATTTCAGTTTCTTTCACACCTTCTGTACATGTTCCGAGCCTGTGAGTATTTAGGCTATTTATGAGATGATTTTCTGTATTTCTCTTGTGCTCTCAGTACCCAGCAGAGCTCCAGAGAAGGTTGTGGCCACCGCTGCTTCCCCTGAAAGCATCTCTTTGTCCTGGCAGACTCTGTCCAGGGAAGCTCTCAATGGTGTTTTACAGGGTTTCCGCATCATCTACTGGGCCAATCTACCAGACGGAGGTACAGCTCAGAGACCAATGCAGTTTTGTGCCAGAAATAGCATTACTTTCATTTTGTAGATTGCAGATTTATTTATATATTTATATTATCTTTATTAATATATGATATTCATAGAAATAAATAAATTATATATAAATAAATTATTTCTATATATATATATATATATATATATATATATATATATATATATATATATATATATATATACATATGTGTGTGTGTGTGTGTGTGTAAGAGAGAGAGAGAGAGAGAGAGAGAGAGAGAGAAATAATGATTTATTTGTAATTCTATATATAGAGAGAGAGCGGGAGAGAGAGAGAGAGAATTTTGTTTAAAAAAAATTATATTTACTAATAATAAATATATATATAGTGTGTGTCACGATCTCTAGCTGGAGTGCCCGTGAGCTTCATTAGAGGACACTCCATTCCAGACTCTTGCCACTTCAACATGGACTCTATTTCCCCTAATCCTTTGCCAGGACTCACCATCAATTGCAATCACCTGTCTCTCATTACCTTATCAGTCTCACACTATAAAGGTTTCTGTTCCAAAGGAGGCATCATGACAACAGTCTTAAGGATCCAAATGCAGGCTTTATTTGTAAATGTGGTCAGACAGGCAGGGTCCAGTACAAGAAATAATATCCCAAAAAGAGTAATCAATAACAGTCCAAGGTCAAAAAATGTACGGGAAAGCAAGGAAACAGGGATACTAAGAACCGGGTACAGGCTAAACAATAATCAGCCAAGTGTGTGTGGATGTGTGCAACTTTTATAGTGTGAGATTGATGAAGTGATGAGACACAGGTGATTGCAATTCATGGTGAGTCCTGGCAAAGGATTATGGGAAATGGAGTCCAGGGTGAAGTGGCAAAAGTCTGGAATGGAGTGCCCTCTATTGAAGCTCATGGGCACTCCAGCTAGAGATCGTGACAGTATGTGTGTGTATATACATACATACAATATATAAAATTTGAGTAATAATAAAAAATAGTAATTTATGTATATACACACACAAAGAGAGAGAAAGTAATAATAAATACTAATATGTTAATATATTATATTATGTTAAATATGATTATTACATGTAAAAATCTCTCTCTCTCTTAAGAGATAAATTGTTTTAAATTATATAGATCATAAATTAATAATAATACATTTTCATTTATAGATATATACACACACACACACACACACACACACTCACTCACTCGTCTGTTTTTGTGAAAAGTGGGGACATCCCATAGGTGTAATGGTTTTTATACTGTACAAACTGTATATTCTATGGCCCTACGCCAACCCTACCCCTAACCCTAACCCTCACAGGAAACTTTGTGCATTTTTACTTTCTCAAAAAAAAAAACTCATTCTGTATGATTTATAAGCGTTTTGAAAAAATGGGGACATGGGTTATGTCCTCATAAGACACCCTATCCTTGTAATACCTGTGTCATACTCATGTCATTATACAGAGTTGTGTCCTGATATGTCACAAAAACAAGAGCACACACACACACACACACACACATGCACACGATTACATTTATGAATATGTATTATTACGGTGTGTTTGTGATTTTTGTTATTATACATATTTTGCTTCCATTGACCACTAGGGGGCAGAATATACCTTTTCAACTGGGAATTACATAGGCATTATGTATATTAATATTGAGTTTATTTGGCATTCTAAAGGAAGAATTCCCAGTTGAAAGGATATATTATAAGTGTGTACTATATAGTGTGACAATATTGCATCCCAAACTATAGAACTTTATATACTTTTCATTTTAAAGTTAGCTTTTTATGATAATGCTATCCACAACCGTGTCTCTGATATCAATACATGCAGCTATTCAAGAACTCTCTAATACCCATATGCATTTTACTGTCCAATACTGGCATACTACATACTGAAAAATACAAACTACACTATCACCACTGCATCACATGCATTTTGCAATTCAGCAATAGTCTATTTTCATAAGTGTTGTGCCAGCATGCATACTTGAATAAGGCTTTTTCTGAGCGTCCTCTCATGACTGATTTAGCTTTTGAGGTTAGTTAATCGATCACTCAGCGCGGCAGCACACAAACCAGAGAGCAACATAACACATTCTGCACACCTGTTTAATTGGCTGCTTTATGGCTCTCGATCAACTTGTGCTCAGTAGAACAAACTCACAGCACACATTATGTCGATCCGGCTCTTTCCAGGAGCTATTTGCTTATAAATTGCCTTATTATGAAGCAGCAGAATTCAGCCCTGGCAACTCGGGGATAAAATTCAGCACTGAGCAGGAGACAGCGGCTCTTTTCCATCCAACAGCAGCAGCTAGAATTTCAAAGGAATGTTAGATAGCAGGAAGAAATGGAGACACCGTCATTCTGACTATTATTTTATATTTCAAGCTTTGTATAAAATCAGTATTCACTGCATTTTAGAAATCTCAGTAATATTGACGTTAGCACAGTCAGTTACTGTATGAGTTGATAGCTTAAGCGAGATTTTAAAATCTTGTTGTTTTTGCCTCTACAGAACTAGGGGAAATCAGAAACGTCACTACCCAGAAGGACCAGCTGGAGCTGGAGGGTCTGGAGAAATACACCAACTACAGTATCCAAGTTCTGGCCTTCACCAGAGCAGGAGACGGAGTACGCAGCGACCAGATCTACATCCGCACCAAAGAGGATGGTATGTACCAACTAAATTCACAGAAAAAAGATTTTCTGCTGTCAAATTCTGTCCTTCTTTTTGCCAATCTGTCAGCCAAAAAAGTTGGTAAAGACCTCTCCAAACATCCTGAATCTTTGCCCTGCAGTGCCAGGTCCGCCCGGCGGGGTGAAGGCAGCTGCAGCCTCCAGCTCTGTGGTGTATGTTTCTTGGCTCCCTCCGCTGAAGCTGAATGGCATCATTAGGAAATACACAGTCTTCTGTTCCAGCTCGTATCCAACGGTAAGCCTAAGACTCAGCCAACTGCTCTCGTACTAACAGGAGAGATATCAGGTTGGCTATTTAGACCGTGTTAAACGGCGTGTGGAAGTGCAAAACATTTTAGCACAGGGCCAGTACTGTGCCACTGAGATAAAGGTGGTGTTTAAATAGCTTCTTCTCTCCCATTTAAAAATGAGAGAACCATCTGACGCAAGTTTGCATCTGATGGAACTGATGGAAGACACAAGGTCTAACCAGCAGTCTCTTATTTTGGGTCTCGTTTAGGTGGTCAGTGAGTTTGAAGTGGCCCCAGATGAATTCCTGCACCGGGTTCACAATCTCAGTCGCAACAGGAAGTACAGTATCTGGGTGATGGCGGTGACTGCGGCCGGCCGGGGGAACAGCAGTGATGTCATCACCGTGGAACCTCTGGCCAAAGGTGAGTCGATTCGTTCTTCAGAAGCAAAGCAGTTCATCTGTGGTTTTAGGGGGATATTTTGAAGTTGAATACATTCTGTAAAGCAACCATTCTGGGGTCTTTTGTTTTGAAATGTTGTTGGCCTTCCCATGAGGAGCATGACAATAAGCCATGAGCAGTCTAAGATACAAAATATGCCAGTGTATAAAAAAAAATGTGTAAAAATATTCTGAAACATACAGTGGGCCCAAAAGATATTTAGGGACTTAAGTACACTTAAATAAATTTGTAAAGATTATTTAATGAATGAAAACTCTAAAGGAACATCATTTAGTTGAAGGAGGAATCTTTTGCTAAGTTATAAAAGTCTATACTGTCACTTGATCAATTTTATGCATCCTTATTAAATAGAAATATTAATTTATTTTGAATAATAGCATAAATATGATGTTACTGTATATGCAATAATTGTGTTTTGCAACTAAATTATGCAGCAGGATTGTGTATTCAGCTTTCCTAAATCAATAAAACAATAAATTGTTGTGTTTAATTTTTTATGTTTTAAACAGCTCCTGCCAAAATCCTCACCTTCAGTGGTACTGTTACAACGCCATGGATGAGGGATGTTGTTTTACCCTGCAGGGCGGTCGGAGACCCGCCTCCTGCCATTAAATGGCTGAAAGAGAGGTAAATAAATCTGTTTTATGGGACTAGAATAACTCGAATGTATAGAACGTACACTCTCAAAAACATATTTACAGTACGTGAGTATGAGCACGTGATTTAAGACAAACATGACCACAGCTCCGTATTATAGTGAAAAACACACCGCATTGCAGACCTAGCCCTTCATTAAGAGCGAACACAAGCATCTGAATACCTATGAGTGGAATCAGTCACTGGGGAATGCTGGGAAATGTCAAACTCTGCCCTCTTCATTGAGGATTCACACTGTTTCTCGCCAGCGGGAGCCCAGCCCCTGCGGTCATCGATGGAAGACGCAGTATCCATGGAAATGGCAGCTTCGTCATTAAGACCGTGAAAGCAGAGGATTCTGGGTATTACACGTGTGTCGCCAGCAATAACTGGGGAACGGATGAAATAATTCTGAACCTCCAGGTTCAAGGTGAGGTGTGAGAGGCGGGCAGGACGGTCCTCTATGTGTCAGTTTCATTTCCTTTGTGTTATTCCGCAATGTTTCTCACTGTATAAATATCATCTTCAGTCCCCCCTGACCAGCCTCGTCTCACTGTGACCAAGACAACCACCACATCCATTACTGTGTCCTGGATACCAGGAGACAACGGCGGGAGCTCCATTAGAGGTGAGCTGCTTCCACCTTCAGCTGTTTTCTTACTGGAAAAAATACTAAACTAAAAAAAAAAATAATAATAATAATCCGTCTTTCAAATGATCATGATTTAAGCAAAACCCTTTTTATTTTTGGCATATTCTATTCAAATATATTTTTGATTTTGATGCCTGAATGGCATAAAAAAAAAAATTATTATATGTTTTTAAATTTTTTAGAAACCCAGTACAAACAGGTTTAAATCTAATTCAGATCAGATATTTTCCCCTAAATTATTGAATTAGTGTGTTATTACAAATGCATTATTACAGGGCATAAAGCTTTGAATGTGGCTCATCCAATCAGAATCCAGCATCTGAACTATCTGTTTCATCATAGTTTTTGCACTGATGGTAGATTTATTTGTGATGATCTGGTCCTTTGGTTTAGTATCCATTTAGTTCAGAATAAGCAGAGAAATAATCATATTAGATTATATGTGCATTTGATTTGTAAACATGTACACTGGATTGTCTCAAAAAAAAAAAAATGAAAAGAAAGAACTTTTCATGGTTATATGTGTATGTAATATTCAAAAATCAGCTTTGCATCACAGGAATAAAAAAAATATGTATTGCATTAATATATTACTGTTTTACTGTAATTTCAACTAAATAAATGCATCCTTGCTGAGCACAAGAGACTTCTTTCAAAACATTAAAACATCTTATCAACCCCTAAACGTTTGAATGGTAATGTAAATATAAACCAATTTTACATAACTAATGTAGGTGTGACAAACTGTAAAATCCCTCATATCATGATGTCATAATTCAAAACTTAAAATGCGTTTCATTGCATTAGTTAATGAAATAAACAGTAAAGTGACAACTGTGTTTGAAAACATAAAATATAGCAAGGTCTACACTTCATCCACCCTTGTCACACTAACAGCAAGTCTGTGGATGTGACAGAAAACTCATTACTATAGCAACTGATGTGGATGAGCTGGATATAAAGAGCATTGAACAAATGGATTCGATCGCATTGCTTGAAAAATGAGAGTCAGTCGTAAAAAATCCTTCAGATTTATTTTTATAAATGACTTCTCCATGCAGGATATATTCTGCAGTACTCGGAGGACAACAGTGAGAAGTGGGGAAGTATTTCTATAAGTCCCAGCGAGCGTTCCTACCGTCTGGAGAACCTCAACTGTGGCACTTGGTACAAGTTCACGCTAACGGCCCAAAATGCTGTTGGTCCAGGCCGAATCAGTGAGATCATCGAAGCAAAGACTCATGGGAAAGGTGTGCACTTTGTTTCGTATATATCCTATTTCTCAAATAATGGTGTTGAAAATATTGATCGCAAACAGCGTTCCTGTTCTCCTTCCCCCATCACAGAGCCACAGTTCTCCAAAGAGCAGGAACTCTTTCATAACATTAACAGAACAAGCATCAAACTCAACCTGATTGGCTGGAATGATGGCGGTTGTCCAATCACCTCCTTCACTCTGGAATACCGTCCTCTGGAAAGCCCCGTGTGGACCAAAGTGAAGCGCACCTCTCTCACAAAGAGCTTCAACGTGCCGGACCTGCAGCAAGCCACCTGGTACGAACTGCAGATGAAGGTGCACAACAGCGCAGGGTTGGCTGAGAAACGTGTCAAGTTTGCTACGTTGAGCTACGACGGCAGTAAGCGAAGTTTGACGGATCTTCAAAAAAAAAAAAAGTCAATGTCAGATGAACTGTTTGCGCTTTTAAATGTTACATGTGTTTGCGAAAAGGTACCATTTCCCCGCTGGTGAAGACTGCGGTGAGGGACCCGGTGAAGAAACCCGGCAATGAGGGGATGAAGATGATGGTGACGATCTCTTGCATTTTGGTGGGAATGGTGCTGCTCTTCGTCCTGCTGATGGTGCTGAGGAGGAGAAGGAGAGAGCAGAGGCTGAAGCGGCTCAGGGGTCAGACGGTTTTTTCACAGCTCTTAGATATTAGAGCGTTTTCAAAGAGAAGGTGTAGATTTGTAGGCGTAAACACAGTTTGAGATTTTACTCATATCAGTCTTATTCTTCATGACTCGATAGTACTTCCATTTCCTGTTTATTTTAATAAAGCTTGTTGGGTTGTTTTTTTTCACAGATGCAAAGAGTTTGGCTGAAATGCTTATGAGGTAAACACTTTGATTTGTTTTGTTTTTTTACAGCAAAAGCACCCCAAAATAGAAATGTCCTTCTATTTAACAGAAAATAAGATATTTTGAATAGTCTCTGAGCTGCTCTTTCCATTCAGTGACAGCATAATGTTCCTAAAATGACTAAAAGCATCATAGAAGTCATAAGTCAGATTCATTAACAGATTCATTTTAATGGATGTTTACAAAGCATATCATGCACAAATGAATCAAACTCTATCAGCATTTTGTGTTCATAAAGTCATTCATGACTCGTATGCCATTCATCAAGTGTGCCATCAGCCTTTTTTTTTAAAAAGTCGTCGAGTCATTCATACGATTTATAAATTGTATAAAGCCTTACAGTGTAATCAGTGTTTCTATTAAAGCATTTTTATTAAAAATCCCTAAGTAGTTCATAATGATGTACTTTATTCCAGGTATTCTAACAATATAAGTGAATAAATACATTCTAATAGACAATTTTAAAGAATCTTATGCACAAATGAATCAAATCATCAAGTGATTCATACGCTTCACTATATTGCAGATCTACTGAGACATATAATAGAACCAGTGTTTGAACAGATTCACTATAACAGACAGTTCTAAAGAACATTATAGAGAAATGAATCTATAATAATTCGATTTATGTGATGAATAAAGCGCAAAAGGCTGGTGCTCCAGAAGATTTTAAGGATTTAGGATGCTTTGATGATGACTCTCTTGTCCTTTGAGTTTGACAGCCCTTTATTCTTACATCACATAGAAACTGCAGCTGGGAAGTTCTT
The DNA here is from genome assembly GCF_003368295.1 of Carassius auratus. NCBI lineage: Eukaryota > Metazoa > Chordata > Actinopteri > Cypriniformes > Cyprinidae > Carassius > Carassius auratus. The sequence goes on from NC_039252.1 coordinate 15,372,664, forward strand.
CTAAATTCTTATTCCGTGTTCCACAGAGAAAAGAAACCATTCTTTATCAAAACCTTTTTTATAATCTGAAGAACCTTCTTTCACCTCGAAGAACCTTTTGTGAAACCGAAAGGTTATTCAGATGTTAAAGGTTCTTTATGGAACCATTTAGACGAAAGCTTCTTTGATGGCTCACGTGTCATGTTGACCTTGTACAAGCCGAGAGGTTTTCCCCATCTTGTTTGTGTTCTCCTCCAGTAAGAACACAAGGCCTTCAGATACCATTAACAAACAACAGCAGACCCTCCGCATGCACATCGACATTCCCCGAGCGCAGCTGCTCATCGAAGAGAGAGACACCATGGAAACAGTGGGTGAGTCGCCTGCACTGAACCATATTCAAACCTAAACATATATCTGAAAAAGAATGATACTATTAGGGTCTCTAATAGTTCCATCGCTCCCTCCCCTGTTAGACGACAGATCAACAGTGCTACTGACCGATAACGATTTCGGAGAAACTGCCAAACAGAAGTCGGCCACCGTCACGCACTCTGTCCACTATCAGTCTCTGTCGCAGGCCACCGGCCCGCTGGTGGACGTCTCTGATGTCCGTCCTGGGACGAGCAAGAGCAGTCTGTCGAGTAAGAAAGAAACTTCTTAACACTCAAACAACAGAGTGAATATGTGATCATGCTATTTAACCGAGCGTTTCATAACCATCCCCAGATCCCACCGCTCGCCGTACAGCTAAAGCTGGCCCTGCCACCCGTAACCGTTATGCCAGTCAGTGGACGCTGAACCGCCCTCACCCTCCTGTCTCCGTCCACACACTCAGCACGGACTGGAGGCTGGGGACGCCCCGAGTGGCCGGCTCAGTGGACAAAGAAAGCGACAGCTATAGTGTCAGTCCATCACAGGACACAGGTCAGTCTGTACATCTTGAGCTTCTCTTAGCTTCTCTTTTGTCGGCTTGACGTGTTATTAAAGCTGGGTACTTCAATGACTTCAACTTTTTAACAATATATCTTAGTATGTTTGAGTTTTTAAAAATTATGAACACAATGAAGAGTGGGATAAAAAATAGTTTCTGCACGAATATAAAACTGAAAAGAAATAAACAGTATTTTTACATACTTGAACTACAATAAAACATTTGAAGCATATAATAAAGCATATAAAGCATAACATTTCATTTGACATTTTTTATTATTTTAGTTTCTGTTATTATTATTATTTTATTACAGTACTGTTAAAATATCTGGTGTCAGTGATATTTATTTATTTATTGAATTTCTTTAAAGAAATTAATACTTGTATTTAGCAAGAACTGATTAAATTAATTACCATTCAGCAAATACTTTTATACTACTTTTATACTACTAGTACAAAATATTTTTTTTAATTATTTTATATATATACATATATATATATATATATATATATATATATATATATATATATATATCAAAGTATCGTGAAAAAAGTATTATGTTTTTCACAAAAAAAAAGAATTATATGCTGGGGAAATTTCTGCTTTTGCATCATAGGAATAAATAACATTTTAAAATATATTGAAATAGAAAACATTTTAATTAATTTACATTTCAACAATATTTCACAATATTACTTTTATATTTGTAATCGAATAAATGTAGCCTTGGTGAGGAGTTTAAAAAAAAAACTAACTTTTGAACATGAATGTATCTGTTCTTTTTTCTCCTGAATGGCCATATCATGTTAAATTATAATAACATTCACAATGTTAGTTTTATATCAGCGACAAAATATCAAATATCACGTCAAAGCTAATACATGCTAGAAGTGCCTATTGTCACTGATGAGTTCTGACCCGCTGTGTTCAGACCGCGCTCGCAGCAGCATGGTCTCCACTGAGAGCGCTTCTTCTACATACGAGGAGCTGGCCAGAGCCTATGAACATGCCAAGATGGAAGAACAGCTACGACATGCCAAGTTCACCATCACAGAGTGCTTCATCTCAGACACATCCTCCGAGCAGATGACCGCCGGCACCAACGATTACACTGACAGTCTGACCTCCAGCACACCGTCAGAATCAGGCATCTGCAGGTTCACTGCCTCACCACCCAAACCCCAGGACGTCTGCAGGGTGATGAACATGGCCGTCCCCAAGGCACACAGACCAGGTGAGACTACTGGTGGGAGGTAACTCAATTTCAGCCAATTGGAGCTGTTCATAATAACCTTGTGTTAATAAAAAAAAGCTTGAGGAGCTAGCTATGCACTCTAAAGGTGATGTCACATTCATAATTTTTCAGTGGGTTTTTGTGTGCAGAATCCAGTCAGTCCAAAATTCATGCGATTTGGAATTTTGCATGAGTGCAAATGTTTTCCAATGCCGATTTCACAAACGTTTAACCAACAGAAAGCAGCTTGATTTGAATGTGACTTTTTTGTGAGCTTTGCTTACTCTAAATTATAGACAATGGATTTTTCTTCTACACACAATTTCACTAATCTGACCACACATTAAGCCTAAATTATTATGATGCCTTCTAAGATTTAACCAAAATCAGAAATGCATTGGATCCTTTTTGGATGAGGCAATTCCACGATGGATTTTTTATTTATTTTTTTTACAACTTTTAGATAAGAAAAATTCTAACATCAAACTCCATTCAAAGTCATTCGTGAATAGAGCTTCTTGCAGTGCTTCACGAAAAGAGCGTGTTTATCTTGTAATTTGGCCCAATCATGCTGAAAATAATTCCCCAACCCTAGCTGGTCCTCTAGTCTGGTTTGGATGGTCCAGTGGGCTGGATTTGGAGGATTTTGGGCACTTTTTAGCTGCTCTGGCTGGGAGACAAGCTAAATCAGGTAAACAGAAGCTTGGCTAAACTCTCAAAACAGGTTAAACCATTTAAGACCAGCTAAGCAGCTTGTTAAAGTGTTTTTTTGTTGCTGTAAATAGCTTAAAATGAGGTGCTCATGCTGTAAGATGCTAAAAACATTGAAACAGCATTTTGATATGCCTGTTTCCATATTATATAGAATGATAAAATCAGCACGTCTGATAAACAGTATGTTCAATTTCAGTTGTGATTTGCAGTGAAATAACGCAACTGACACTGGTAGGTCACGTGAACATGACAACGTGGTGGAATCAAAGTTGAATTGTCATGCTAAGAAAAGAATTTCTCTTTATCCTGCAGGAGGGGAGCTCGTACACCTGCCTCCGTACCTGCGGATGGACTTCCTTTTGAACCGGGGTGTGTCGGGATCCTCTCGGGAAGCAGCGATGGGCCAGGCCTGTTTGGAGCCGCAGAAGACCCGCTCGATGAAGCGCCCTGCCTTGCTGGAGCCAACACCCATGGAGGTGCCGACCAGCAGGGACGTGCAGCAGTGGCAGCCGGGCACGGCCTCGACGCTTCCACAGAGAGAGGCCGGAACGGACTTGGCGCAGGCTGCCAAAATGAGCACCTCCCAGGAATCGCTGCTGGACTCCAGAGGACACTTAAAACAGAGCAACAATCCCTACACAAAGTCCTACACACTGGTATAACAAAGACCGGACAAAAATAAAACATCAAGAGCAAAAAGCGAACTCTTCATGCGCGGTTGTATATATGTTTCCACTTCTACTCCTAACAGTTTCTTTATTTTATGCTTTTTTAAACAGTGAATTCACTTCTTAAAAAGAACTCCAGAAACCCAGAGATTGCCAAAATGATTTTATTATTATTAATGATGATGATTTACTAATTTACTTATTTTAGCAGTTAGTGTGCACAAACTAATGAATGGGAACCCATTTTCATAGTTTTTTTTTTTTTTAACTAAAATTTCTTTGTGTAGTTAGTTTGGGATAATGCGTGAGAGTGATTTCCATTGGTCCGAAGTTGTCAGCGTTCTGTTCTGAAGAAATCCTGGGAGTGCATGAACCAATTTAAGACGAAGATGACAGTATGAATACCGACCACTGGACGGTCCAGCCCTGAATTTTTTGATGACGAAAATATTCAAATGTGAAGATTTCATATTCTTCTGAGTATAAATATATATATAAAAAAAATATATATCAAATAGGAAATCACTTTTATTTGTGGGTATTACAGGGAAAGTTTTTGATTTGGTTAATAAAGTCCTTTAGTCTTGTTTGCACATATCTTGTTTAACCTAGAAAAGCAAGTCTTGATTGATAATTATTTGTGTTCCATTCTCTAATGGTGCAATATTGAAAATCCATGAACCACGTTTGCTTTCTACTGTACTGTATATCTCGCCCATGATGTGAGCTTCTGAGAGCCGGAGCGAAAGAAATGACAGATTCGGGTGTAAATCAGCTGCGGCGAAAGCAAAGGTTGATTTAGCATGCTGCACGGGGGAGACTGGACCGTCACTGCACTGACAGTGTGGCGTTTTCACCTCCTATGTGTAGCGCACTAGAAAGGTGTCTTCAAGGCATGCTCTCTCGTCTTCATTAGATTTATTTTTGCTGCATTGCAGACATGCTGCACTACAGGGAAACTGAGACAATCTAAAGAGATCCCCTTAAAGAATAACAATTATGATTAAAATCATGAAGAACCACAAGCAGTTCTATATGATTATGAGCCGACGGTAGCGATATGTTACTGTTACCGCTCTGCACCAAACTGTCTTGCAGGGAGAGTTATGATGAAGAATTGTGAGATGATATTTCGCTATATTTGATTAGATAAATCTATTGTCCTCACTATACTCATATACAAATGTTTTTGTTGTTTTTCACAAATAATTTGTTTTTTCTATTTTTTCTTTTTTTTCAACCGAGTGCTCACAGTTGTGACACTCCAGAAAAGATTTTCCATGATAATCCTGTCGACTAATAAAAGGTTGATCCCCAAACGAATCTGGCAGTTTGGTTAAGGCTTTTCATTTTGCTGTGGGATATAAAGGGATCTGGTGAACGGAGCTTAATATCCATACCGAGATGAGATTCACTTCAGAAAGATGAACTTGAAGAAAGAATTCACCCCATATATGTCGTTAAAAACCTTCAGCATTCCTTCTTTTTTGTTCCACAGAACAAAGAGAGTCATACAGGGTTTGGAACGACATGAGGCTGAATAAATGGTTTTCATTTTGGGTGAACTATTGGTTTAATCACAGCAAAGACAGAATCACTGTTCACTGGATCATCTGAATGAATAATAGAGCTATTTCGTTTTGGAAATCATACTCGAATGAAAGACAGCGAGCTCAGCGGGAACACAATGAAAGTAGAACCACACATCCTCCTGAGAGGAAGCAGAACTTTCCCTTTCTTGTTGGTGTGCTGATTTGCCTCAGCTATGGTGGCCCAAGGGGGACAACAGAACATTAGCAATGCAAACAAAAGTTAGAAATAGTCCAGGATTTCAGGAGGAACAACTGCAGTTATGAATCAGTCACAACTGTATGATGATTGACACAGCAACCGACTGAACATCAAAATACTGAAAGTGTAATATAAAATAGTTTGCCTAAAAATTTAAATTTGCTGAAAATGAGCTCACCCTCAGGCCAACCAAGATGATTTTTTATTTTATTTTATTTTACTTCATCGGAAGAGGTTTGGAGAAATTTTGCATTTACATCACTTGCTCCACTGCACTGAATGGGTGCCGTCAGAATGAGAGTCCAAACAGCTGATAAAAACATCACAACATGCCCCATGACATTTGTTTTTAAGAACAAAGAACAAATCCATCTTTAAAGCATTTTAACTTGAATAACAGCCCAGCCTCGCGAAAATGCGAATAAATAGTACGGCAAATAAAAACAGATATTTGGTGTATTGATACGCATTTGGCATGCATATAACACACAGTTTTCGCGTGCATATGATACGCAATTTGTTGGCGTTCAAAATTATACGCAGTTTTCGCGTGCATATGATACGCATCTACCCCAGAACCGTAATCCAACCCATTGTAAATCAAATGCAATTGTACATTTTCTGAAATCTCTGTGATTTGCTTACGCCAAATCACTTTCATGAGATTGGGTTGTAAATGCCCACAATACATAATGCTTAAAAACTATTCCTCCAGTGAAAAAGTCAAACTTTTGAAACTTAAAAAAAAAATCAGTTTTCCTTTCTGACTGGTGCTTATGTGCATATTTCTCTTCTGATTCAGTGAAGATTACTTTTTACTGGAAAAAGCAATATTATGTTGATACTGACAGCTGAAATGTTGGTATTGTGACAATTTTTAATTTGTTATAGCTACAAAGCAAGCAACACATGTCATAATATGTTTTAAATGCTGTTGCCTAATTATTTGTAAATATATATGTGCGTGTGTGTGTGTGTGGGGGGGGGATTTTATTCTGGCACCAGTCTTTGGTTATTGTTACTTGAAGAAACTTGTTTTATTCTTCAACATAAATTATGCCACACTGGAAATTCCAGAGGGAACCCACTGCTCGAAGATGCTAATTTTCTTCCATAATTTACAAACTACTCCACCTAAAGTTGGTTTGCGGAAAAACAATTAATTGCATTGTTTTCATCTTTTGTTTACTATTCTAATTTTGTTCGGCCCCTTTAGACCACCTCACCCAGCAGACTGTCGTTTGGGAAGTGAATTCCCGCGCGGCCTTCAAAGAGCGCAAGTTACTCTCTCAAATTGCTGTATTGATTCAGAGACTTTCAGTGAAGAGTCAGTGACAACCACTCTTCCTGGAGCACTTGGACAGAAATTGGTTTTATAGTGCCATGTCAGCCTGGAGGGTAATAGTGGAACACGGTAGTCATTAAGACAACTATATTCTCCATCTATGTTTGAAGTGCACCACAAATTAAGCATCGCTGGCATATATTAATACACGGTCTCGCTCAGCTGTTATTAACCACCCTCATAAATAAAGCAGCAGTGTGCTAAATTCGGATCTCCCTAAGAAAGACACAGCTGTCAGCAACACAACACTGATGGCGTCTGAATCAAAAGAAGAACCTGGCTGAGTTCCTCTCATTTTGTTTAGGTAATCTTCATTGCTTCGCTTGAGAATAATTTGGGCGTGATCTCAATGGAATACTGGCAATGTGAAGTATACTACAGTCTTGTTAAAAAGTGTGGTAATGTGAAACAAAATATGTTTTGTTATTCTAAACATTGGGTAGTCTATTCTTTCTAGGTGTCAATGTTAAAAGCTAAGATGGTCTAGTCATAAATCAGAAGTGTTTACAACTCTGCGCTCATGGCACAAAAAAAAAATAATTAAAATTGAAATTTGAAGAATACTTTATATTAAACATTTTTTCTTCAATGTTGATCCATTTTCAGCTCATTCAATTTTTGGAATTGCAATTGAAGGACACAATTATTGGTGCATTCTTTAAAACATTCTAAAAAAAAAAAAAAAAAAGAGGCAAGCAATATTAGCATTACCATAGCACTTGGGAAATATATTGTTTTATATATATATACATATGTATGTATGTATGTATAACTTGGCACTAACTTGATGAATACTATAGTATACAGTACACTGCATAATTGTTTTTTACTATTATTATTACACTGTCACACAACTCTTACATAAAAAAAATTTATTTTGCATTTTTATTAATTTTGAGAACATTTTTTTTTTTTACTTTTAGAAACCTTATGAGCTAAAATGTCAAAAACATTATAAACCTCAAGTTGAGCACATTGAATTATGGCATATTGCCTAATATTTCTATACTGTGCATTTTGACCAATTTAGGGTGTAATATTTGCATACTGTATGCCATTTTAAACATAGCTTCACTCATGAAAAATGGCTCTATTTACTTCCAGTTTAACCTCACTGAAAATGGAGGGTCAAGTCAAGCATTTTGTCTTATGGGATATTTAGGGATATTCAGATATAGTAAAAGTAATATGGAGGTAAGAACATCACTTTTGTATTTGGAATTGGAAAACGTGATCCAGTTTTGCGTACACAGGCTGTTTGACTGTTCATATTATTTTCAGTGTGTATTTCAGTTTGTTTGTGAGCAATACAGATTAATACATTTCATCTCAATGTTTTTCCTGTGTGAGCAATAGCTTTTGGATCAACATAAATCCCTCTGTTTTCTTTCCTTTACTGTGTACATCAGAGTGTAACCCCCTCCCAGCTGAAACCTAATGAACCTGTCAGACCTCAGTATGTGCTTCTGAACAGAAAAACTACCGTAATTAGACCCATGAGGGGGATTTTCTCTGAATCTCTATGAAACCTCCTATACATGACTCACAGAGCTCCGCGTTTGCTGCACATGGTTACTGGAATCACACCACAAAACAGATACAGCACAGTTTTATACGATTAGAATAGCCAGCAAACTGTTAATGAAATAGGCTCGTCTTCTCATTCTCTCTCTCTCTATTTTAAATGAGTGTTAATTCATTAAAGTAATTAACTGGATCACTTTCACAGATCAATAAACTAAGACTTGGATCCAGACTGAATTCATCACAGTGACTGTGTCCGAAACAGAACCAGCGGCCTCACTGCCAGATCGATGCCTTAACCGATAGCATTTTAAATGAAGGTGCCGCCTTAAAGTAGATTGGCTTCTACTCTAATGCACCAGTGAATTTTGAGGAGATAACCAAGTGACTGGACACATGTTGAAAAAAGATAAAGATAGAGATTAATTTCTGTATATTTCAATGTCTTAGGTATGGGATTTGTAAAGGATTTAGCAATTTCCTGAATTCCCCAATTATTAATTCAGTAATAATGACTATTAATGAATTACAATTCATAATTATACCAGTGAGGGTTTTTGCATTAATTGCCAACCCCAATTAAAACTAAATTTTAAAAGATTAAATTTACACTAAATATAGAACTCGAAAAATGTCCTGTTTTATGTCCAAGATATAGCCTACTGATTTAAACTTGAATAAGTCATCTTTTCAGAACAGTCTGAAAGAAACGATTCCGAATGATTCGCACTTTTCATACACATTAGAGAGAGAGAGAGAGAGAGAGAGAGAGTTTTCCTAATAAATTCACTCAAATGAATCTGACTTTAAATTCGCTAGGATGGATTTTAGGATGCATTAATCTGACGCAGTAAATAAGGTCATCTACTTATCGCGTATTTACAACGTAAAATCTTTATTTTAAAGACAACATTTATTTTTCCAAAAGTTGGGAAAAAACGTACAGTGTGATTGTATTATAGCCTACGCTTTATTCATTAAAAAATGCACAAAAACTAGCGCCTGGGATGTTTAAAGGTGCAGTAAACCAGAAACTACAGATTTTTTTTTTTTTTTAATCAACACCAAAACAAACAACTGTGTTTGAGAAAAAGCAGCAACAAACGACGTTTATTGATGGTGAAGAAAGTGTGAGCACGCGGGAGGATTGTTGTAAAAAGTCTGTAGAAAGAGAAATAGCTGAGGCATTAGTAAAGAGGAAGAGGTCAAATGAATAGAACTAGAAAAACAAAGAGTTACCTGCCTGGAGGGACGAGCGGGAAGGCCTGAAACGGACGTCGAGGTTTTGTTTCTGCTCAACACGCGAGTAGCATCAGTTTTGCTGAGTTTCACTGAACCAAGATATGCTGTTGTTGTAATATTGGTTATAGTATCAGAATAGTTTTGTGTTTGTTTGATATCAATTTCAAATATCAGTCTCTCCACTTGACCACCGTAGCCTACTTATTTGTTCCAAGCATTCAAAAAAAAGATCTTGAAAACGAACAGATCACTGAACAATTATTTTAACATATGTGAGAGGCTTAAAATAGTGTTGTAAAAATGCATGTAAAGTTTTTACATAGCTTTATTTATACAATTTGTACTTGTCACACTGTAACAGGACGGTTTTGTGTTTGTTTGGTGTCCATTTCAAATATCAGTCTCTCCCCTTGTCTACTTATTGGGTCCAAGTGTTCAAGACTATCTGTAAAAATGTGACATGCTTGCAATAACGTATTTGTGTATTTTGTACTTTTAACACTTTGCGCTTATTTTATTTCCAAGCCATTTGAATTTCTGACATCTTTGGGGGAAGCAGTGCCTGAGTTTTTCCAAATAGACTTTCTCAAATCTTTCCTCCAGATTTGGCTGGGAAAATGCATGTGCGAGAACGGTTAATAAGATATATTGCTTGCGTCTTCTTCTTGAACCAGTGCTGAATAAAAAAACAGAAATATACAAGAATTTGGCATATCAAAGTCTTAAAACCTAAAGGATAGGTTATGCTTCCTTCAAAAACGAAATTAAGTATGATGTTATGCAAACACTGGACAACCTTTTGATATTTGTAAGCTTTTGGACGCAGCCAGTGTTGAAAGGTAAGCAAATGGCATTAAAAATACGGCAAAATACCCCATCAGTCATTGAGGTCATCCCAATATTTATTGAGTTCGCATACGATTATTTCCAACAGTTTGTTTCAGGAATAGTACAATATACTGCTTTCTGACATAAACACTGACTTGGTTAATGATAAACAATGATAAACCACAAACACAATATCAGTTCATCTAAACAGACAAAAAACACAACATAGGTGAAAGATTAAATAAGTCTGAGTGAATCTTAATAAGATGCCATTCAGGATATTTCCTTGAGCATCATTCTTGATCATTTGACCATAAATACCCCTGGTTTCTGGTCTTAAACAGAGGAAATACTGTCACGCAATTGGTTAACACTTTAAGGTGGATATTTTCAAACACTTTGACATTAATGATGGATCTGTTCGTATTTATCAAAAAAAATAACAAAACTATTATCAAAGGAAAGTATTGTTCTGAAAAAATCTATGTACTAGTGGGAACCAGAATATCACATTTTAATCCTCACATATGATAGCAAAAGGCAAATTGCCTCTTCACCTCTCATCTGCCCCCACCCACATCCCCAGTCAACCCATGACCCCCCACCCGAGAACAGTGCAGTTTATCTGACATGCAACTCCCTGCCCTAATGGAACCATTGGACCCGCGCCGGGCCAGGGATGCCCTGCATGGGCACAACTATGATTTCACCGCCTGCTTCTTCTTCTGGAACTTTCTGAACTGTGATTGGATGGCGACGGCTGCCTTCTCCGTCTCGGGGGCACCCATGTCGATGTCAATGTCCTCAGCTGGGACGTCCTTCTTGGAGGGGTCTGTGGGAACGACACATTGTGTATTGGATCGATATTATGCACTGGATTTCTGCTGCAGTTCTGTAGTCAGGCTTGACTCTACTTTCTATAGTTGAACAGGTTTGACCTTTACATAGACCTTTGTGCTTTGCAGTAGCTGCTCGACATGAAAATATACACACTCTTAAAAATAAAGGTTTCTTTAGTGACATCAGTCGTTTGATGAAGAACCTTTTACATCCATGAAAATGTTCAATTGCACAAGGTTCTTTATAGTGGAAAATGTTATTCCTTAGATTATTAAAAGGTTCTTTACACTTAGAAAAAAATTTGATCTTTTGAGAATTGTTCATTGAAAGGTTATTTGGGGAACCAAAAATGGTTCTTTTATGGCATTGGTATGGTACATATGGTATTTCTGAAATTAAAGGACTACCGTAATCAAAAATGAAAAGTTCTGTCATCATTTACTCCCTTTAATGTTGTTCTTAACTTATATGTCTTTAAGTAAAAAAATTAAGTGTATTATATTTGCATTTTTAGAAAATAAATAAACTTTTTTTTTTTTTTTTTTTTGAGGAAGGTACGTTACCGTAAACACTTTACAGTAAGGTAACACTTTACTTAAAGTCTTTATGTATAATGCATTATAAAGGATTATTGAATGGTATAATGCATTATAATTATTCATAATATTGGTTGTAATACATTAAATTAACCGAATTTAAAATACACAGTGTAACAATGAATTGATAAGTATTACATAATGTATTAACTGTGGTTTCAATTATTCACAAGATTGTACTTTGCAGTATAAGGTGCATCACAAGCCATAATTAATCCATTGAAACTACTTTTATAATGCATTATACATAAAGGATTTAAGTGAAGTGTTTCCAAAAATACATTTATTGAACTTGCATTTAATGCATTATTAAAATTAAAATCTCTATCTGGTGATAGTTTTAATAGTCAAGACATAAAATGAACCAACAATAAACAGTTGTATTTATTAAGTAACGTTAATAAAGATTATTAAATACTAAAACAAATGTCTCAAATGTAAAATCCCTCTTATGTTAATGTCAAATGTCAAATGACTTTTAAAGAGGAAACTAACTCACCCTCAAGCCATCCTATGTTATGATTTTCTTCTTTCAGATGAATACAATCTGAGTTATATTCAAACAATATCCTGGCTCTTTCAAGCTTTATAATAATAGTGAGTGATTAGAGTGATGGCTGAGATTTTAAAGCAAAATAAAGTACATTCATCTATCATAAAAAAGTACTCCATATGGCCCTGGGGACTACATAATGGCCTTCTGAAGTAGAAGCGAAGCATTTGTGTAAAAAAAATATTCATATTAAAAATTTAATAAACGGTAATCTCTAGCTTATGCTAACTGTCATACGTGCATTCATGAGAGAGTGACGTTCCAGAGGATGATAGGATGTAATTGTAGCGTAAGAAGTAACGAACACAGAAGTACATTGGAGAGAGCAAAACAAAACACAGGCTGTGCATTAGAAGTAGGGTGACTGCAGGTAAAGTGGGCCACTTTTTGTAAAACGTAATTTAGATACCTTTTTTTTTTTTTTTTTTTTTGAGATTTCAGTATGGAGTTACTGAAGGTTATGGTAAAGTGGGTATTGGTCTGGTAAAGTGGACCATCACTTATTTATAATTAAAAACACATGATTTATTAACACTTATCATCAGACAAATCATTTCAACAACATACTGAGCAAACAAATCCTAATATATATCCAACGAGTTCTGAGTAAAATATTCATGTGTAAATCCTCATCTCAATTCATGTGTGAAATACCAAACAGCTGAAAGATCATGTAGTGCTGACATTAAATTTGATTAAATCTAAGTATAAGAATTTTCAGAAATCAGAATATTAACTTAATGAGCTCTACAATGTTAAAAATGTGACTATAACACAAGCAACGACAAAAAGTCGAAAACAAATAAGAACATTTAAAATGGTAACCATATGTAAAAATGTTTTTCTGTCTGTGTTCTCTAAACACTTTAAATTAACTTTAATTGTGTCAATATTTAAAGCTGAATTTGTGTATGATAACTAAAGGTGAAAGGTAAGCCCACTTTAACTGAATCCCACTGGGATTTGTAAAGAAGTGTCCAAGGATTTTGATGTAATACAAGTTTTGCTGTAAAATTTAGTTCTCACGAGACTAGTATATTCTCACCAGAGCTTCTGCAATGCCTACACTGTAATTAACAACCATGCATTTAATGGTAAACGTTGTAAAGTGTGTTTTGTTGAGTTTTTGTGTTCATAAACTGCTCCCTCAAAGCAGTGTCAGACCACAGTCTGTTCAGTTCCCAGTTAGCCCCAAGCTCCCCTCACCCAATCTCAAGCCAGTTAGAATGATCTCACAGACTTTATTAGCTGCACCTGTGTCCACCGATTAGGCTTCTTTGTTGGATGTGGTCGTACTGTGCAGGACTGAGCTTCACTCCTTTCATTCTGTGTTTTTCCTGAGTGTGTGTAATTGACCATGTAAGTGCATTTGTTTGATGCTTAAACATTATTTTGTATGACTTAAGTTTCACCTAAATGTGTTCATTTTCATGCTTAATCTATAGTTCTCGTTTAGGCATGTGCTTTAGTTATTTAATGTGCAGTTGATGGAACATTGTGGTTACCTTGTACTTTATTTAGCACTGTTTATTGGTAAACTAAAACTCTATGTATCTGTTCCCACAAGCACACACGCAACCTGCATGGATGTACAATACTCTTTCCTATACCTGGTTTGACTAGACTGGACCTGCTCTTACAGACAGCCCCACTGGCTTCAAGCTAAGTGACATTCCCTTATTTCCAATTTCCAATTTTGTTTTTTTTTGTAGAAATAAAATAAATGTTTCTTAGTTTTTTCTTATCAGTTGTGTAGGGTTGTATGTTAGATCTAATGTTGTTCAGCTAATTTTTATTGCATTCCAGTTTCACATGTGTTACCATGATGGTGTTTAGTGTTTGTGTGAATGACAGTGTGCACCTTCTATCTATGTTAATATTTAAAAGCTACTTGCTTGCTTTTGTTCATCATGTTACTTTCTCATCACCACATGCTTTTGGTGGTTTTCAGTGTATTAAAAAGGTATAAAACAGTTTTAGTACTTCAATAGGTTGGTATATTAACATTTATATCAGCTAATGAAATTAAGGTATTTAAATGTCATTCTGGCATCCACAGCTGTCTTTTTTTTCCCATAAATTTAAGGGATTTATTATTACTTTTTTTTTATGTATCTCCTGTACGTCATCGGCTGGAATGCTACTCTTATGAATGCACATACGACAGTTAGTGGAAGCTAGAGATTGAGCTTTATTTATAAAATTATTTTCTTATACAAACACATTTATTCACTTCAGAAGGCTTTTATTAGCCTTGAGGAGTAATTTTTTATAATGGATGCATGAACTTTATTTTGCTTGAAAATCTTGACCACTACTCACTGACACACTAGCGCCAGGAGTTCAGGACATGTTTCAATGTAACTCCGACTGTATTTGTCTGAAAGAAGAAAATCATACACCTAGGATGGCTTGAGGGTGATTTTCAGTTTTGGGTGAACTATCCCTTTACTTCATTGTTAGTTAATGCATTCGAAGTGTTTAAAGGTTTCCAACAGTACTTACATTCTTTTTATTCATGTGATCAGAACGTGATGATGATGTGTTACCATAACAGTAAGAACATTTTTAATTTAACTTAAAACAACACAAGGCTGAGTAAATATTGACAATTTCATTTCTGTGAGATACATTCCTTTAATTGCACACTTTATTAATCTACACTTACCTTCAAACATAAATCATATTGCATTTTCTACAAATATTGTCTCCACTGTGTAAGAGAGAAGGAAAAGTAATGCAAACTTGCAAAAGACTCTCTGGTCTTGAGTTTATCCAGATAATAGGGAGTGGAGTAGTGAATTCTACCTTGTCCACCTGAGGGTTTGATGTTTCCAGCTGATCCGGATTCTTGTCTCTATAAACAAACAAAAATAGAACCGAGATTAATGTCTGTGGATCTATTGAAGAAATCTCGTATAGCTGATGAATGAATAGACAGGCATTGAAGATGTCAGTTTTCTGTCTCATTAGCTGATCACAATTTAGTGCTTTCATATCCTGAATTAATAACTCTGTATGTACAATGAATTTCAAACACTTCAGAAGAGCTTTGATGCTCTGACGCTAAAGCAATCTTCCGTGTGTGTGTGTGCCGTTCGTTTTCTGCTGTTGGCATTCTGTATGGATCTGGTTACGGTGGAAAGCATGTCATTATATGCACAAGGATTATTCCACACACACAGGCACAATTTAATCATATTAGTCTCTCTGTCTCCTTCTACCTCAATCAATCCTCTTGCGTTCGGTTCTATCTTTGTCTTACAGGCTCTGAGAAACGTGTGGAATTTTGCATAAGAATGTTTGGCAGGGGAAAATCTGTGAACCCTTCACGTTGCCCAAATACAAAATGCTCTTTTTATTGCTTTGCATTAAGGAGCCGATGCAAATAAGTCATCCTGCTGGATGGGGTAGCGTATAGTTTTGTGGCTGTTGTGAGGATTGTGAAGGGCGCTGCTGCATAAATTAGTCACTTGAAATGTCATACAGCGTAGAGAGTTGAACTCGGTGCTACATTTCATGATTAAAGCTTGAGAAATTAAATAGATGCTGAAATGTGAGCACAAGTTAAGCTGCACAATATTAAACCGAAAAATAAGAGAATAAATGTGGAATCTGCTGTAAAGCAGCTTTAACAAGACGATAGTGTCATTGTCTAGCTCAAGTCTGTTCAATGTTATTTCAGTTCAGGTCAATAACTGTAAACTTCAATTATAAAACAAATATTCAGCAGCAGATCAACAGAGGACAATAGTGTCATTATTCAGCTCGAGTCAGTTCAATGTTGATTCAGGAGGAAATATTAGAAAGTTATGTAAAAAAAAAATCAATACAGGTATTCAGATTGACTTGATGCAGAAACTGACATTTGAGCATTAAGGTTCCCATCTTTACATTTAAGTTAGTTTTGTCTTAAAGGTGCTGTAGGGAACTTTTGTAAAAATATATTTTTTACATATTTATTAAACCTGTCATTATGTCCTGACAGTAGAATATGAGATAGATAAACTGTGAAAAAATCAAGCTCCTCTGGCTCCTCCCAGTGGTCCTATTGCCATTT
The DNA here is from genome assembly GCF_003368295.1 of Carassius auratus. Lineage (NCBI taxonomy): Eukaryota > Metazoa > Chordata > Actinopteri > Cypriniformes > Cyprinidae > Carassius > Carassius auratus. Next base: position 15,388,972 of record NC_039252.1, read on the forward strand.
GCAGAAAGTAATGCGCGCCCGGTAAAAAACAACCAATCAGAGCTGCGGTCCGTAACTTTGTTTGTGTTCAAAATGTAGAAAAATGAACATAATAAGCGAGTACACCATGAATCCATTTTCCAAACCGTGTTTTTGGCTTGTCCTGAATCACTAGGGTGCACCTATAATAAGTATTTATATTCTGACAATTTTAGATTGCTTCGGGGGTACCGCGCCGGAGTAACCCAGTACCTTTGTGATTCTTCATAGACATAAACAGAGAGAAGTAGTTCCGGCTACGATGTTCTTCCACAAGACGCAAGCAGTTCTGTTTATTAACCGCTAGAGCGTCAAAAGTTCCCTACTGCAGCTTTAATGATATTTAAAAACATACACGTAGAATTTAAGAACACTAAATATAATCATTCGAAACAAAAATTCCAATTGAATATCCCTATAATATGTCCTATATCAGTGTTACAACAGAAGAAAATTAATCAGAATATATGGCTGTTTTTGAATGCATTTTTTTTTTTTTTTTTTTTTTTTTTATAATCAGATTTAGTTTTACATGAAAATACTACACTGGAATGAAATACTATGAAACTTAAAAAATTTTTTTATTAAAATTACGAAGAAAAGGCAGGTAACACAGTTAATTTAATTCTAAAGGCAAAAGACTGAAATAGTATTTTCTTAAAGCATAATCTAATAACTAATTGTCTGCACAAAGTGATACAATCCCAGCCAATAAGAATATTTTATTGTTTAATGTACCGCTGCATAGTGCAGAGTTTTGGACCGATCAAATTTTACTGTGGGGGGGCCGTCCATCTTAACACCATGGACCTAGAAAATCTGCTGACAAAGTGTCCTGTGACTCGTTGGTCGTTGCTGGTAAGAATTAAAATCATGTATCGTGGTAAAACGGTCAGGATGAATTAATGTATGTCAGGGCAGTTTATTCTGCTCCAACACTTCTCATTTTCAAAACCCATTTCTAACTGTGCTGTAGGTACAAACCCCGCCCCGCTTCAGTTTCTGCTTGAGAAGGGGTGAAATGAGGGAAATCTCCTCACTGCAGAGGAACGCTCTCCTGTTTCTAATCCTGTTTATGTGAAGAAACTCTGGAGTGAGGAGCAGAGGGAGACATTTTCTGTCAGAATCAATATCAGCAGGGTAACATCCCTCCATCCTGACACTCTCAAACCACACAGACTCCGAGCTAATGCCATTTAACTTGGATTATTACATTGGGCTCTGGGGAGGCACAAACAAACGCATTAATTGGAGTGAAGTGACAGACAGCAGTGTTGTCTGAGTGTGGTCAAATAAGGGCGAGAGAGAGATTTTATTCAATTTATTTAGCTAAGATGGACATCTGAGCATAGCCAATTTAAGGCAAGCCAGTTCACCTGGCACCCAGCTATCTATGAAGGCAAGGGTTTACTTTACAGAAATCTGTTACTCAAATTATGTTTTGATCAGTGTTATTTTAGTAATATTGACAGGCCTACTGTTATTAAGAATTAAAATTAGACTTTTTATTTCATTTTCAGTTTTTGTTGTAATGTAATTTTATGTACTTGTTTTGTTTTGTTATAAAATATTTCTATATAGGAATTTTATTTTATTACAGTTTTAATAATTTTAAAACTTGTATTAAAAGGAATAGTTTACCTAAAACTATCGTTCATATTTGTAACACACAAAAAAATATTTTTGGTGAAATCCGAGAGCTCCCTGACCCTCCATAGACAGTGACACAACTGAAGTGTTCCAATACCCAGAAACGTAGTAAGGACATCATTAAAATAGTCCATGTGACATCAGTTGCTCAACACTTTGTGTAAAAAAAAACAACAACAAAAAAAAACTTTAACGACTTTGTCAAACAATGTTTTTCTTTCCTGCACATCGTCTGCTGCCATTATCAAGAGTACCAAAGATGAGCGGAGGTTTAGAACGACATGAGGGTGAGTAATTCATGATAGAATTTTTGGGTGAAATAACCCTTTCAAATAATTTATTTTAGTGAGTACTAAAACATTTTTAAAGTTAAGGGTTTCTATATTACATTATTTTAGCTTGATTTCAGTTACAGAAAATCATATTAGTTTTATTTTTTAGTTAACAAAAACAACACCGGTATAATATTCTGTATATCAGGAAAAATACAACCGTTGTAACAAATTTTGCTCTTAAAGTTATGAATGTAATTTTTTTTTAAAGTTCTCCCAATGTTCAAAATGTCCATTAAATTAAATCACTAATGCAAACATTATGGGATTGTTACCGTTGAATGTTCACTGAAACATTTTTAAAAAATGTTTAAAAAATGGTTTTCCTGGTTTTGCGAACATTAGCTAACATTCAGTGACATTATCATTTTTAAAACATTGTGGGAATGTTACTTTTAAACATTTGAAAAAAAAAAAGAAATTAACATTTTAAAAATGTCAGATAAACATCCAACTAAATCCTTGACCAATCTATAAATGTTTTTGTTTTGGACATTTTGAGGACACTATTAAAAACCACTAACTTTGAATAAAAGTTCAACTAACATTACTGGAAGAACATTTGTTCATAATTTTAAAAGAACCTTTCCAGAATGTTAGCCAACATTCCCTGTTAGCTGGCACTGCCGGGCTCACCTCTGCAGTTCAACAAAGCAAATGACAATCTTAGTTATCCGAAAGAAAAGCAGGGACACCAAATCACATTAATAAGAGAATGACTCCAAGAAATAATTAGTTAATGCATAAACACCGGCTCCATTTGGAAGCGGCGAGCTGAATGAAGTGTTTTCACCCTCCTCGTTCTCTTCCTCTCTACCGCCATATGCCTTCCCCATATTGATGAAAACGATGATTGCGATCATAAACTGTATTAGCTGCAGTGAAGCAAGGATTGGCAATGAAACCCAGGTGTACATCACGGGGCAATTAAAAATTTAAGAGAACAGGATGTTTGCTGCTTCTCAGTGGACAAACATGCTCGGACCCAAAGGGCTGTAGCGGATGAGAATTACAGCATGTAAAAATATGTATTAAAAACCCTTTTACTTGGTCTTTAATGTCGAGCATGACTCAGGTGTTCAGACTCGCAGACTTCTGCAGACTTCGCAAACTTTGCAGTGAATTGAACCGGCTGCTGCAGAGATGCCCTGAGCTCAGCACACCAGTGCCCTTCAGAAGGAGCTTGAGCATGCACTGCTGCGACACTAATGAAGAACCTCATTTATTTCCACTCACTCTGACAGCTGGATTCACTAATTAATAGAAATGTGTTTGAAACCCCATTTACAGACTATCATTTAACCAAACGCTGACAGCAACCCGCTCAAAAGTGATTTATGGACATTCTTCTGGTTTTCAAAAAAAAAAAAAAAAAAAATATATATATATATATATGTTTACCAACAGTGAGTACATATACATTTATTCATTTAGCTGACACTTTTATCCAAAGCGACTTACAATTGCTATATATGTCAGAGGTCACATGCCTCTGGAGCAACTAGGGGTTAAGTGTCGTGCTCGGGGACACATTGGTGTCTCAGTGGATTCGAACCTGGGTCTCTCACACCAAAGGCATGTCTTATCCACTGCGCCAACACCACCCCAAATAAATCAAATTCTCTCCACTAATGATTAAATTTTAAGAAAGCAGCAAATTTGATATCTCTCCCAAATTCTTGTTGCATTAAAACAACTGAGGAATTAAAAAAAGTATTCCTTTTTTTTATTTGAAGCCATTTGGAGAGCTATTTTGGATTCATTTGGCAGCTCGAGAACTTGGAAAGGCTTCCATGCTGTTCTCAACATCTATTAAGAATTTAAGGGAGAAACACACAACTAGGACACAGACGGCTAAAGATGGGGGGGGGGGGGACTGGGATCCGATGCGTCATATTTGAAGGCTAACAGATGCTCGACTGCATGTAGGAAACAGGCTGGAGGATGGGAACTCATAAGGTGGCTTTTATTTGAGCGTCTCGCCACCAGAAAACACTGCAGGACGTAAATACTGAACTGATGAATGTGTGAAACCACATGCTGCTGATTCCATAAATGATTATCTCCAAGCAGATCTCATTGCTGGAACGAATCACAATGTATTTTTGGCGCAAAAACTTCTTGTATTCCATAGAATTCATATTAACTGCAGTCAAAAAAAAAAAAAATTTAATAAATGTAAATGTGTTGAAGATGGCTTGCCACTAATTACTAATGGTTAAATAAGTTTTTTTTTGGCACAGAAATTTCTTGTATTTAACAATTTAACAATATTCATAGTCAAATTCAGTCAACAAATGAAAAAGAAGGCATGCAGCATTGCTAATTGCAGCTAACTACTTGAATTAAATAATGACCAACAAGAAAATTATCAAGAAAAACGAATTCTATTGGACAAACAAAATGTATATATTAAATGACAATCTTGCATCTCCGATCCAATCGCTTAATTTATAATTTTATCGGTCCACTGGTGAACATAATAAAGAAAACGATAAATAATTATTTTAAAATAAATATAAAAAAATAATATATAAAAAATATTTATTATTAAATTGTACATATACAACTGCATTATTATAAAAAGAATAAAAAATTAAATATAAAATGTTTCTCAATTATAAACTTAAAATTATAAACACACACACACACACACACACATGTATATAAGAAATTACTTAAATATCATGTTTAATTCAATGTTATTTGCTAAAAAAGTGAAAATGTATATTACATTTAATGAATATTGGTGTACGAGTGTGCATATATAATTGTTAAATTAATAATTATTTAACTTGGTGTATATAATAATAGATTTGTATCTATTTTTTTATTTAAATTATTTGGCTGATAAAACTGAGTGGAGTGCATGTTTCTAGGTGGTTGCTAGGGTGATTAGGGCGTTCCCCAGTTGAACATTTTTATTTAGTTATTTTGACTAGATATCCATATATCAGTTTCCATGCCAATTTACTTAATAACTTTCTGAAATGTCAGTTATTCTTGTGCCAGAGCAAATTTGCATATTGATATGAAGTCGTATATCAGGGTGTTTCACTCTGGTGTCTTCTGAACTCGGTTTACGACTCGGCTAAAATAATTTGCTGCTCAAAGCAGAAGAATTTGTGTGATTTACAATATTATCTTCAGGAATCGCACTAGCACTGAGGCATACAATGTTCTAGAAAGCGGTGACTGTTTTATTGTTCAACAAGCCTAATGAATAAACATTACGATGGGGAAAACAGAACAAGAGCAAGAAATCAGGGGGAAAAAACTGGAAAACAGAGAAAGAATAGAATAGCTAATCACACTCCAGTACAAATGATTGGCAGCTGCTTTTATTGGCTGTCTTGTTACATGTACATAAGCATACGGTTTCCTTTTCCACCAACCTGTACATGAATTTTGCGGTAATGGAATTGATTTTTCCTGCTGAGATAATCCAAGCAAGACTAATGATAGCGACTGCATGGACTCATCATCAAATATTTAGCGACATTAGCGGTGGCAGCAGCCTGCCTTCAGGTGTCTCCCACCACGCGCCTCCCTTTCCCCGCCACTGCAGGGGGATTTCCTTCTGCCCCGACACATGCCCCCACCCTTCACGCAGCACACTACTGTGGCAGGAAGATTGTGCCACCCCACAGAACAAGTCAGAAAAGTGAAGCACACCCCGTTCGCCCCATCCGCCATCTTATGAGAGATTTCAAAACGTGGAGCACCAGTCCAAAGTTTGTTAATATCACACTTAACCACAGAAATTTGACCCACCAGTCACTATGTGCCACCTCAGTACTACAAAAACAAATATTATCTTAAAAAATTGTTTTTATTAAATTCAAATAATTATGAATTCAATGGTTATAAAAAAATAGATGTACAGTTTATCATTAAACATTGCAGAATTCATAATTTATCACTAAAATGTGTTTCAGGTATACATAATATGTGACCCTGGACCTCAATCTTTCATTATCTGAAAGCAGAATAAATAAGATTCCCATTGATATATGGTTTGTTAGTATTGGACAACATTTGGCCGAGATACAACTATATGGATATCTGGAATATGAGGGTGCAAAAAAATCTAAATATTGAGAAAATCACCTTTAAAGTTGTCCAAATGAAGTTCTTAGCAATGCATATTACTAATCAAATTAATTTTTGATATATTTATGGTAGGACATTTACAAAAAAATCTCCATGGAACTGGAGATTTTTGGCGTAAAAGAAAAACTGATTGTTTTGACCCATACAAAGTATTTTTGGCTATTGCTACAAATATACCCCAGTGACTTATGACTGGTTTTGTGGTCCAGGGTCACACAAAAACACATGACATGTTGCACAATGTCATTATGTATTTAGCCAAGATGGAAAAGGCATATGTGTCATGGTGTTAACATGGGAATTAAGAGGCTAAGTAGCAGTCAGGCTCTGCTAATCAAATGCCTTTGACTAACTGACCATCAGCAAGAGCGAGCAGCTCCATAAAAGCAGAGATTTTGACAGTTTGCTGATCTGGAGCCTTCAGATGTTTTTTAACACGATGCCAAAGAGGAAAGACATCAGCAATGATCTTAGAGAAGCAATTGTTGCTGCCATCAATCTGGGAGGAGTAATCCAAACAATTTGAAGTCCATCATTCTACAGTGAGGAAGTTTATTCTGAAGTGGTAGACATTTAAAACAGATACAAATCCTCCCAAGAGTGGACGTCCTAGGAAATTCAGCCCAGGTTCTGACCATTTAACACTCAGAGAAATGGCAGACAACCCAAGAACTTCATTGCAGACTCTACAGGCCTCAGTTAACATGTTAAAGGGGGGGTGAAATGCTATTTCATGCATACTGAGTTTTTTACACCGTTAAAGAGTTGGGTTCCCATGCTAAACATGGACAAAGTTTCAAAAATTAAGTTGTACGTTTGAAGGAGTATTTTGGGAACAAAAATACTCCTTCAAACGTACAACTTAATTTTTGTCACAAGTTTCGGAACGTTTTTTTCGAGTATGGCTCTGTGTGTTAGATGGAGCGGAATTACCTTATGTGGGTCCTAAGGGCACTTCTGCCGGAAGAGCGCACGCTCCCGTATAGCAGAGCAATGAGAGCACAACAGACTTCACTGATCAGAGCGAGAGCGTCGCGAAAAGTCACAAAAGAAGTGTGTTTTTGGTTGCCAGGGCAAGACAACCCTGCACAGATTACCAAATAAAAAAACAGCATTAAGGAACCACTGGATGGAGTTTATTTTAACAGAGCATCAACGGAGTTGTGCAAGTGTTTTTGTTTGTTCCCTGCATTTCGAAGATGCTTGTTTTACAAACAAGGCCCAGTTTGGCGACGGATTTGCGTATCGTTTATTTCTTAAGGATGATGCAATCCCAACGAAAAAGGGTCACGATCGTGTGTTGGAACTGCAGGCGGTGAGTAAAACTGCTTCAAATATCTCTGCCTCCTTGTTAGTGCGTCCCCTCCCATCGGAGATCCGGGTGCGAGCCCCGCTCGGAGCGAGTCGTTGTTGCTGCTGCTCTCATTCAGTTTCAGCCTCTGGATCTGATTCTGGATCATAAATAAACGGCTGAATCTGAATGTTAGCCATGGTTTGTTTTGGATGATGGTTTTTCCTCACGGTAATGTCACAGCTTCCACATGCTCTCAATGCAAAAGCTTACTCGCGCTCGTGATTCTTTAGCTCCGCCCACACGTCACGCCTCCAGCCAGTCGTGTTTTTCCGGGAAAAATCGGTACAGACTATCTTTCTCTTATGAATATAATAAAACTAAAGACTTTTTGGAGTTATGAAGGATGCAGTACTACTCTATAGGTACTCAAGATTAACAGGATATTGAGTGAAAACGAGCATTTCACCCCCCCTTTACATAATAAAGTGTGTGGAACCTGTGGCCACACATTGATCAGGGTAACATCAACGCATTCATTCATGATACATACATTCATTCACATACTGATAGTTCTTTTCCCGCATTCATTCACGATACATATATTCATTTACATACTGATAGTTATTTTCTTCCTTTTTATTATTCATTTATATTTGAATTTATAGTATAGAATTTAAGGTTTATGTATAAGAAAATCACTACACAGACTTTGTTTGACAAATTGCAAAGCTTTATTTATACATGTTAGTACTTCGTTCGTTGGTTTGGAGTGCACACTTACTGGCTTGCGTTGTACTATTTCTGTTTCCTTATCTTTGTTTCTATTTGAGTTTAAGTTACCGTGGCATGGAGGTTGGATGAATGGCGTTGACTCAGGTGTGCGTCTTTCCGTCATCGCGGTCTTGACTGACAAAAGGCTGAGGCGAGTGCGGCAGTCAATATTTATGGTCTGAGCATTCCACTGGACGATACCAACTGGATGCTATGTCATGGGGGGGTGAAGAAATGAAGTTATATTTCTGATTGGTTCCAATTTATTTTTATTATTAATATTTGTTGTTTTGTATTATTAGATTGTTTTGTTTGTTACTCTATTTACTTTGATTAGATAACTTGTAACTAATTTGTTGGTTTATAAAGTGTTGATTGTATGTTTTCCCCTGTCTTGTTTAAGTGAGCTCACCGTCTGTGATAAATACCTGTCTGTTGTCTCATTTAGGGGGTTAGTTTTGTTTAGTTCAGTTCTTCTTAAGTTTCGTTATATTGAATTAAAACTTGTTTTGTTTACTTTATTAAAGTCTAGCTAGATTATTTGTTAGAACAAGTTGATTTATTTTGTAACTGAGACCTTTTTCTTATTTTTGGGTAAAATAAAACCTTTTTTTGTTGGCAATCCTGTGTCCTCGTGCCTTACTACTTGGCGATATCCGACAGTGCATGACAGTACAATCAGATGCCAAGTATGGCATGTTTGGAAGGCTTGCCAGAAGAAAGCCTCTTCTATCTAAAAAAACAAAACAAAACATGGCAGCTTGGTTTAAGTTTGCAAAGTTGCATCTCCACAAAGCATGAGACTTCTAGAATAATGTCACCAAAGTAAAGATGTTTGGCCATATTGCACAGCGCCATGTTTGTTGAACACCTAAAGAGCACATCAGCACAAACACCTCATACCAAAAGTCACACATGCTGGTGGAAGGCTGATGATTTGGGGTTTATTTTGTAGCCATAGGACCTAGGCACCTGACAGTCATTGAATCGACCACTCCTCTGTATACCAAAGTATTCTAAAGTGACCTGTGAGCTAAAGTTAGAGAAGCAACATAAACTGGAGCAACATTATTGAAAAGAGTGGGCCAAAATTCCTCCAGAATGATGCCAAGAGACTGATAAGGTTACTTCTGTTAAAAGTAGACCTACAGGCTCATAGGGTGTCCTAACTTTGTCATTTGTCATAATTAATAACAGGGTGTGATATGTTATGTGATGTTGTTCATCTGAGGTTTCATTTTCCAAATTTTAAGACTTGCCAAGGCCTAGATGTGTCTAGGCACCTTTTTTTTTAAGTCCCTAAATCTAGTTGGTAAAACTGTGCATCTCCATCTCTCCAGCTATTGGCTAGGCCATGGTTCAAACAGAGTGTGCATTGCATTAATCGTGTGTTAATAAAATTAATACCCTTAAATTGAATTTGCGTTAATATGTTAATTTGACATTACATTTTTGTGTGTATATATATTTTGTCGTCATACTCAAAATACCAAACAACCAAATTCTATTGATATCCACTGCTCCGTGTGTAGGGAGCAGTGAACACTGTGTAGAAACTAGACGGCATCTTTAAACTTGAGCCAGACACTAGAAGTGATGGGTAAAATCTTCTTCATGGACTCTTTAATGGTCTATTTTTTTTCTATATCCACATCTAATCCTCCTCTTGCCCTAATATGCCTTCTTTCATTCATTCATCCCTCTTTCTATCCTGTTCAGTGACTGCAGGGATTACTGCTCAAGCGGTGAGGCTGGGCAGAGAGCTGCGGTCGGACTCTCTCTGGCAGTTTAGAGGGATTACCGGGGATCCGAGCAAAATCTGTGTGCGTGTTGTCAGAATGATTATGGTTTGAAGGGATGGTGAATCACAAACATGACTGTGATGAACAGCAGACACATTACAGTGGACGTAATTCATCATACAGCGGATACAGGTGATGCATCAGACATTATGAAGCAGGCTCCGAGACTGAGGGACCGTTTCATGAGCTTTAAAGTGGAACATATCACATCCGAAACTTTACAATTTGACATGTTGGAAGATATTCATACAGCCTATCATATAATATGATGGGGGCCCTAAAGCCAGATGCACGTCATAGTTTTTTTTTTTTTTTTTTTTTCTCAGCAAATCAAATACTCATTTAAGCATGAAACAAGACACTCTGGGATAAGAAAGACTGACGTTATACAATATGTATTTTCTGAAAACAGGTTTTAACCCTATGCGTCATCATCTAAGGCCTTTAAATTATCACCATGATCAAAACTGCAATCAATGATCCATGCATCATATTCAAGAAAAATCAGGTTTAAATGTAAGCATCAAATATAGGTGCTATAATATAATTTTATTTGTTTTTTTGTTTTTTTCCTTTCAATCATCATTGCATTGCATTAGAAGATATTTATATGCATTTTATGTAAATAGTCTTGTTACACTGCTATAAGGTTGTGATAATTCTGTATCATCGAGATACTATAGTTTTTATTCATATTTTTATATTTTCCATTTTAAGTGTTTATTTACTTTTTAGTATTATAGTGTTTTTATGATATCTACCATTTTTATTTTAGTGTTTAATTTTTTTCATATACATCAAGTTAAACTCAATTAATAGGAATGTTGCCTTGGCAACTAGCTGAAAGAAAGAAATGTGTCTTTTTTTTTAAAGTCTTAATTCAGTTTTAGTTTTAGCTATCTATAATAACTCTTTAATAATTTATCTTTGATTTTACATGACAATCTATAATAATTTAATCTTACCTTTTGGCCATAAAAATAGCAGCAGCTGCACCAAATTGCATGTTTTGTTCAGTTTCAGTTTCCTCTGAATATGAAATCCATATTCTCCTATATCATACTATACGAGCGATTTTAAACCCTGGTGTATAAAATATTATCCTCAAAAAAACCGATGCAAAACTTTTTTTTGTATATCCATTTTAATATTTTGACTAAAGGCTCAAAAACATTTCTTATTTCATAAGTCAGGTTTTACATGGTTAATATCTTGCTTCTAAAGATTTCTTTTTAACTAATGTTTAAATGTTATTTTTAAACTGATTTTAGTCATTTGCTTTATCATTTGGAGGCAAAAGGCATTGTCAGCTGGTAAACGATGGAGTGGTTTTGTAAGCGGTTGGCTTAAGAACTGGGCTTGTCTTCTGGTGTCAGCAACTAGATCAAATTTGCATGCGAGTGTCTGGCTCAGAATTGCTGTACGCTCAAATTTGCCCATCGCTGTCCTTCAAGGGTGGATGTAACTCACTTACAAACCCCTTTAATCTGCAGACTGGGGGTTCAAAAAGGTGAGACCGACACCGTCAGTCTGCCAACCATCCTTTCTTATGCCAGTATTTCAACACAGCCGCTTTCCATGAATCAATAACCCTTCAGACCCCAAGCCTCTTCTGAGGAGCAAGTGGCACAAATTCCTTTCTGCCGATAATGGCTCCAGGTTCTGACAGGCTGTTCAATATGGTGTACACACTGCTGATACATCAGGGAAACGAGTGCAGTGCTGAGTTGCAGGAGAGTTTGATGGAGTCTGCTCAGGGCAACTGACCAAGGAAATAAACAGTAAATCTGCTCCCGTGCAATGCGGGATCTGAGATCTAGTGCTGCGCCGTCAGATGTTTAATGCAGCGAGAGGAAGATGAAGACATAAACGAGCAGGAGGAACAGAACCGTGTGCCCCGGACCGCCATGCGGAGCGCGTTTGGGGGGGTCGTTGTTTATGCGTGTGCAGTCTGGTTCCCCATTGTGCACAGTCGAGTGCGCATTTTCTCTTTATCCGTGTAGAAGATGCAGACGTGCTTCGGCCGTAATGTATAAAAATCAGTTGTCATGCCTGATTACATCCAGTTTTTTTCACCTCGAGGGGCCACAAGTTGCTTTTGATCTCCGTCAAGTTCATAGCTACAGCACATGGAGCTGCTCAGTTCAGATGTAGCTCCAAATAGATCAAGCACACTGTTTAGGTTTACGAGGGTAACCAAATTATTCTGCATATGGTAACCATCATTCTGCAGAACATCTTCAACATTTTTTTAAGCCCTGCAGCCACACTCCTGCAAATACAACACCAATATCAAAATCACCTTTCAGTCTAATTAATGAAACGGATGTACTTTTACCAGCCATGAAAGACTGCAGATATTAGCAACATGGCCTAATAAGCCAAGACTGTATTTTACATAGTAGCACAAAAGATAAAAAGTTGTACAGTCTGCGATGAATTCATCTTTAAAATCCCACTATAGGGTAATATCATAGAATTTAACCAGAAATAATCATAAATGCAATGCAAAAAAATAAAAAGTAGGCTATTCTACGCAACTATAGCTCCTACAATCAACCATTTAATTGTATGAACTTAAGAAATTAAAATAAATTGGACAAGATACAATTCCTATTATATTTAGCTTATATTTCTTTAAAAGCTTTCATTTTAAACTTTTATTTTGGAAAGGGGTTATTTGTAAGCATATTAAAATTTTAATATAAACTATCATATAAATGTACATACAAATGTTTATTGGTAAGCAAAAGTATTTAACTACTATCTGAAAAAATTAACGGATGAATAAGTTTTTATCTTTGAATATTTCTTACACAAAACGAGAAAACAAAATTTCTCAGTAGTAGTTATTTTTATTTTTTGAATTTTCTTTTTCTTTTCTTTTTTAGCAAAAAGAATGCTCCACTTCTCTTGGTAAGATGAAACAATAGAAAACACATGAAATCTTATTCAATTTATTTTGACCACTATACAACACACTGCAATTATGACTTCAGATCCACACACACAAACTTCCCAGGAGATCTTGAAGATATCCTTTATACAAGATGTCAGAAGACGGTCCCTATTATGGTTCAGATCCAGAACCACCCTGTGTAACATAATCCTACACCGAAACAAGTCATCTACAAATCCGCTTAATATCTCTGTGTGGACAGCAGTTGAAACTCTGGTCTGCCCTCCAAATCTGGACCTTTTGGTTGTACCATACTCGCATTCTGTAGCTTTATGTACAGATTTGCTAACTGATATACAGCAGTAGCAGTAGACAAAGTGAAAGTGATTTCTCCACTCTCAATTGTCGGAAAGACCAATCAATCCATACTAACATCAGTGGAGGTCATCGCTGATTCTGCCTAATCCTGATCTCTTTGTCTTATCTCATCAGTCTGTGCGGTGTATTTTAACTGCATATTTATTAAATCCCTGTTTAAACAATGATTCAGGCATCTAATCAGATAAATGTCACAGATCCCATTTCAGGAATAAGAGATTACACTCCAAAACATATAAAATCCTAATGCTCCCCCTCCAATTCAGACAGACTCTTGTAAACAGGACAGCTGTTTTGATCTGCAGTCTCTTTATTAAATTATTATTTGCTCACCCTCATGTTATTTCAGCGTGGTTTGCACCTTAGGGGCTACCAAACCCCAAAATGAGTCTCAATGTATTATAAAATAGGTTTATATGATTCATGAAACTAAAATTCAAGTTTTTGCTTAAAAATGCTTTTCCCTTCCTGAAGTAGCTAAGCTTTTGTATTTTCTCCTTGTGCACATAATTTTACAGTAATGACGATTTATGAATGGCTATATTTGCACATTTTATCCCCAGAAATTCCAGAATAACTTCCATTACAATTCACAGAAGAAATCAAATTAAACAGTTATTGAACATCATGAAGTAAAGGCAGAAATTTAATTTTCAGGTTAGCTAATTCTTTAAGAATAAAATACCAGATATTGTATTATATTGTTTTGAGTCCATAATGAGCATATCTATGATATTTTTTTATGATATACGTGCATATATAGGAACATTTTCCCTCGTTTCCACCAATATCTCTGGAATTCCAGCAATATTCCTGGACATGCAAACACTCTAGCCAGTCTTAATTTGTAAGAGACCGTGAAAATCTCTCTGTTGCATGGCTCTTGAGAAGAACGTAGGTCAAGGGAAGCTCTATAATATTATTTAATTGTTGTATGAAGTCCTTACTCCACCAGCACCTGCATGGAGGAGTTCCCTGCTTATCCTGCTCAATCCAGCATTTCTGGATTCCATGTGCTTCCTTTTCCTCTGTTCATTAACCATCAGATTTGTTTGAAGATGTGAAGTACACCACAAGCCTTACTGAGCTCTTTTAGCAAACACTACGTTCAGGCATGTTTTTAAATCGAGATTAAAATGATAATTTATATAACATTCCTACATTTCCTGCTTCTGTTGGAAGGGAAGCAGCTCCTCATCCACTAATGCTGCAGTGGCTCCGGGAATTACGAGAGCGTGCAAGGCAGTAGTGGTGGTTAGTAGTAGTACTAATAGTCCGAATCATTTCTGAAATCTGTTCTTTCGAACATTTAAATTAAAAAAAACAAATCAGCTGTTCTTGCGGCATCATGTGATCCCTACCATATTAGGCGTTCTAAAACGTCCCAGTTAAGAATATAAATAGTTGTTTGTCTTTTCATGTCTAATAGTTAAGTTTAGTGCAGCCAGGAATCAGGCTCATTAACAAACACAGTAAGCCATTTAGAACCTAAATACAATAGCAAAATGTGTTATTACTTATTTTTTCTTCATTAAAACGAACGTTCTTTTTATTTGTTAACATTACTGCTTTCTCTTTGTCATATCTGTTCAGTGAGTTCTGTGAATCATGGACCATTGCGAAAAGTGGATTTTAGGCTGTCAGTGGGGATACGAAGGGGGAATTACAGGGGGGAAAAAAACAAAACCAGACGATTCTCGGTTTATCGAGTTAGTGAGCTTTAAACCCAGATGATTACAAGTCGGACATGTCCACAAAGAAACGATTCTCTGTTCAATGAATCAGTGTTGTTGACTCGAAAACAACTCAGACCGATCACCTTTTCTGTAAACTAGTTCAATGTATTAAAAAGGTCCGAACGAATTAGCCTACTAAACAGCTGTGTTTAAGATTTAGAATCAAATATTTTAAAATCAGTCCTGATTTAAAGATGAATCCCAAAAAGATCCGCCAGAAAAAGAGTCCAGACAGCTAAAAATGTGCTGTGGTGGCTCCATGTGCATAGTAGCCCACGTCAAAACTCCAAGAATTCCAACTAATTCTAAATACATATTTATATTTTTTTTTTATGCAAACATTATTATGCAAAAGCATTTGATGCATCAAAACACTACAAGGCTAATTCGATTTAAAGATAATTAGAGCAAATTTAGCCGCTTATCAATAAAAATCACAGGGACATCCCACTTTAGTGCCGAATCTTAAGTGACAGCAGTCATTTGTTGCATCGTTAATCAAAGCGTGGTTATTGCTGATTCGACAATCTGCCTGCGCGCGCAGATGCAACATAACAATATTCCCAATATGTCGCTCTCTTCTTCGCTTTAATAAGCACGTTGTTCTGATAAATGGATGCCATTTCAGTTTTTAAAACGAATGTTTTTTTTTTTTCTGTTTTAGTGAAGAAAGCACGTGCGGAAACTCCGCAAACGGGGAAATATTAGACTGCAATCAATGCAAGTTCAAGGCATTGTCTTAATGTAACATATTCAGGTCTCCCCAACACAGAAAGATAATTTCCTCCTAAGGAAATTAGCTCGTTACATTAGAGTGATGCATCCTGCACCGGGGGTTCTAGTATATGAGGAAAGCTCACCTCACTCATGCTGGATAATGAGTATGATGATGAAGGGTGGATTCGGCAGAAGAGCAGCAGTGATGCAGTCCTTCAGTCCGCGCGCTGCGTGTGTTTGTGCGCCTGCTTGGAGTTTTATACTTGGAGCTCCAACTCCCTTTCATGTCATCACGTTTGCACTAAACCAATGAAAAGCGGCTGGTGTCAACGCTTCTGATGTCACCACTTTAATCTTCAGAATAATCACCGAAGCGCACAATTTGCAGCTTTTACGACTCCTATATAGAAATGTAGTATAGAGCACGATAAATTACACATTTTGATGCCTAAGAATTTTGATACATATAATTCAACTTCAGTCCATTAAACATATCTTATACTATAGATTGCTATCAAAATATTTAACTTAAACATTTCATGCATTTATTGCATTCGTAGCCTACATGTATGTGTGTTCGTATGAAGGTAAAATTGATGGTTAAAGAATAAAAATAAGTAGCTCGTAAGTCCCCACCGATAGCAAAATTTGTAATTTCTACTACTTTGAAGATTAATTAATTAAATGCATAATAGTACTAATAATAATATAAATAAAATAATAATACAACTATATACAGTACATTTACATATACAACCAAGAATCTAACCCCACTAAATGTATTCATTTTGTATTTCAATGTGAATATATTCCCTCTACAACCTGACAGCAAATGTGCTTGTGCACCTCGGTGCAGATCCGGCATCTCCCCTCCTAGAGAGTCAGCATGCAGCCCTCGACTCGCATACAGTAGATTCAGATGAACACCAGTGCAAAAGCTTTACTGCAGCAGAGCTTCTTGGCATAAATGAAGTGTGGATCAATTGAATCTTTAAAACAGCAGCAGGGACATGCCTCACCAGCAAAAGACCTAGAGCCTGCCTTGATGAAGAGAACGGTCCTTAATAAGTGTATATCTTAATTAATAATTTGTGTATTAGCATGTGCATTGATTGTGCAATTGTAATGGAGGGGGTGGGGTGCAGTTTTATCCTTCGCTGCAGCATAAGAGCTTGGGGAGAGTTCCTGTTTGCATGCTGCCACCCACAACACAATTTCAAACCGTTTTGGGGCTTGGTGCATCAGATTCACATACAGTCTTTATAATCGCTGAGCAGCGAGTTTGGTTATCACAGATGTTATCATCTCTCTCAACAGATGAGCTCCATTAAACACAAGCTATTCCTCTAGTGCCATGCAGGATTAAAGCAGCTAGAGCAACGCAACTGCCAGATCAGAATTGTGACATTTCTTTCTTTGTTCCTGGAACTCCCATAATATTTTTTATTTGCTGGCTTACTAAATGACAATTGATTGCCTTCCATTAACGTAAGCTGGAAGACCAGTTTTAACAGACATTTTAATGGAGATTGGATATTTTAAAAGCAGTCCATGGTGTTCATGTTGACTCAAATTTGGCCAAACAGGCCTTACAAGCTACTTGTGAATTTTGTGATGTACTGTGTATAAATGGAAAAAAAACATGAACCATTTTATCTTGTTTTTGCATTTCCAGCACTTTAAAGAAATAATTCACACAAAATGAAAATTTGTGGAAAATGTACTCACCCTCAGGTCATCCAAGATGTAGATGAATTTTTCTTCTTTGGAACAGATTTGGAGAAATTTAGCATTTGAGCACTCACCAATTGCAGTGAATGGGTGCCGTCAGGATGACAGCTGATTAAAAAACATCACAATCCACGAGTAATCCATTCAATTAACAATCTTGTGAAGTCAAAAGCTGTGTGTTTGTA
Organism: Carassius auratus; assembly: GCF_003368295.1. Classification (NCBI taxonomy): domain Eukaryota; kingdom Metazoa; phylum Chordata; class Actinopteri; order Cypriniformes; family Cyprinidae; genus Carassius; species Carassius auratus. The sequence goes on from NC_039252.1 coordinate 15,406,598, forward strand.
TGAAACGAAGACATTGTTGAAGTGTTTGTCCAAGTGTTGAGTCTAAAATCCATAATGTTTCCATCAGTGTAAAGTCCACCCCCCCCCCCCCTCTCGTTAATCTCTCACATTTAAAACTGTTTTGAACTGTTTGTCACTTGTAAGTGGTGCCTGATCTGTGCATATTTTGTTGACTTTTCCACTGGTGAAAGAAATATTATGGATAGAGGACTTGAAGTTAAAAAGATTTTAATGATGGTTTTTTTATTCTTAAAAAATGCTGTTTTTTATCTGATGGATTAGAGTCGTGTGAATTACTTGAGGATTAGTTTTATCAGCTGTTTGGACTCTCATTCTGATAGCACCCATTCACTGCAGAGTTTCCATTAGGGAGCAAGTGATGTAATGTTTTTTTTATACTAAAAATAATCATTATTATTAATGTTAAATTTCTCCAAATCCTTTCCGATGATAAACAAACTCTTCTACATCTTGGATGGCCTGAGGGTGTAAAGTTTTAGCAAATGTAATTTTTTTTTTTTTGCTAACCTGTTCCTTTTAATTCAAATCACAGCTCTGCAAAGGTTCACTGCCCTTTTCTTTACATTAGAGGTTTGTGCTCAGGTCTCTGTATCTTTGGTCTTTCTTGAGTAAACCGTGCTGCAGAAAGTCCCTGTTTAATGGCGCTGCCTGGTGTCATATAATGTCTCTGCTGGCCCCGAGCTCTGAATTTGATAATGACCCACACTGCCTCAAAGTTACACTGCAACACTTAAGTAAGATCTGCAGAAACGACTGGCTGTGTTCAAAGCATGCAGTCTCTAGAATTTTCCTGGTTGATGTTGAGTATTTGACAATCCATAACAGTCATCCAGCCAAACCTGACAGCAATAGCACATTACTGTACATATTCAAGGAAATGCTTAATTAAAGTCTACTTCTCGTGATTACTTTTCAGCTATCCATTAGACTGACAAGGCTTTGAGAATGGTTAAGCCTTAATTAAGGCCATTCCTGATAGGCTGTCAATGACCATTAGCAGAATCCTATGAATCATCTCCAATGCACTGCTGGCACAGAAACTGCCTACACTAAGAGCATGAGATAGCGGAGGAGGAGGAGGGGAAACGTTCACTGGCATTGATAGCTTGGCTTATATTATAGTGAACCTACTTATGTCTGAACCCTGTAACTACAGAGGAAACCCCTCTCAGACCTCTGCCCATTGTTATTCTGTCATTGCTTGTGCATATTATATACTGACTAAAAATGCAATCTTATGGCATTTCATAATTACTTTAGGCTTATGTGGATAATTCATAATATACACTCTTATTTCCATATCTTTGTATGATCTGCTTGCAAGATCATGTAAAAATCATGTCAAAAGATGTTAAAAAATTACACAATTTGTGTAACACTTAAATTTACACATTTTGTGTCAATATTAAATAAAAATGTGTAGAAAAGAATAACTTCTTTAACACATTTAGTGTAGTTAAAAAAACAACACAACTTGTGTATTAACACACATTATTTAACACAATATGTAGACCGGACGTCCGTTATTTAAATTAGGTAGTGTGACGTAAGGGCCTTTGAACAGAATCCAGTCAGCCCATAGTTTTTAGTCTTTAATGACAGCGACGTGACATTTCTTTTTACTTCTGTATTGTTGTAAGTAAAATATCGTATTAATATCATAATCGCTACATTATGTTAATCGACTAACCCTCGCGTCAAAACTGCTCGTCAAAACCCCCTTTTTACTACGGAGGAGACGACTCGCGCCATGTCCCGCCGACTGGAATTCTAGCACGATTCCTGAGGTATGTAACTTACTTGAAATCATATTTTACTTACATTTATTAACAAAAGCAATGTTTCCTACTGCTATCTTTTTTAATACCGTTTTAAACGGGCGGGCACAGCGAGATTTTGTGTCAATAACGTTAGCTGTAAGTTAGCACATTAGACAAGCAACTTCACGTTACTGTAAATCAATCAGCTTTCTGTTGGTTAGCGCGGTGAAAAGAAGATGGACCATTTTCTGTGTTCACCATTCAGGTAAGCACTGCAATAAAACTTACACTTAATCATTAATTTATACCAAATCAAGCATTCTTTAGTTTATATTTTAGCATTATTTTGATCTTTTATTAGGCAGAAGACTCTACCATTGCATTCACTGCAGAAAGCTAAATCCTCATTTGGATTCTTCCTCTCTATGGATCTCATCGTCTTTTGACAGGATTTAGGATATGTAAGTATTAAAATTTAAATCTGGTATAATTTAGTTTACAGTTCAGCTGAAATGTTTGTATGTTATTGACAAGCTGCAGAGACAGTTATGGTAAGAGGTGGATCTACATGCTTAATTTGATTCACATTGTATGAAATAACAACTCGTGATATGTTTTCTGACTTGATTCATGCAGTACCATGATGTGCATATTTCAATACTCTCTACGTCTTAATGAATGTGCCTGTGTTTTTTTTATCTTAAAGACCACCCAAAACACCCTAACTGCATAGGAATGCACTAAAAAGCATTCAGAACATGTTAGCAACCACATAACACCATGGTGGTGAGTTTTGTATTGCCAAACACCACTTGTTCTTCAAACAATGTAAATTATATCAGTTATTTTTAAGCATTATAATGAATAATTATCCTACATTATTCAGTGAGGACTTTACATTTGCCTCAATACACATCATGAACTTGCACCTCATTTTGACTTTCATTAGCTGTATGCTGTAATGGAGCGTTCAATTTACAGTGGGCTCATTTGAAGTAAATGGTGATGCTGAATCGCACTGAATTATTACTGGTCTCCCAGAAAGCTTGAAAATTTTTTTAAAAGAGCAAGAGTTGTTCCTCATTCCAAATAACTTCATGGAAACATGTAGAATACAGTTTATATAGGCACTTACTAACTAATGATGCAAATTACTGAATCGAAAAATGGTGGAGTTGTGAACACCGATCTTCAATGCTGACGAGAGAAAGAATTTGATTACAGTATGCCTGCATTTTTATTGGATTAGAAAATGTAGAATAAACTAAAAACGGTTTACATGATGCACTGCATGAATACTAATCGCAAACAGACCATTGAGAACAGTGCAGTTCAGAAATGTAGTCTTTATACGTCAATGGAGCAAATGACAGAAAAGCTGAAATCTATTCATTAAATAAATTTTTGGTTATATACCAAATCTAAATACATTTAACGAGCTTATGAAAATGGATGGATGGGGCTTTGGGATGCATTAGTGATTGTAAGGATGGGATGAGAGCCCACCATTATAGGTCAAATCCCAACCACATTAAGCTCAACATTAAACCTTAATGGAAAAGTTTGCCAAAAAATAAAAATTTGAAGATTTGGAAAAAATGAGCATCACCAGTGGATCCTCTGCAATGAATGAGTGCCATCTGAATGAGAGCCCAAACAGCTAAAAATATTGCAAAGATCTATACAATACTGACAAGACTTCAGTCCATCAATGAATATCTTTTGAAGAGAAAAGCTTTGTGTTTGTAAAACATTTTTCTGTTGCTTACAGTTAAATAATTTGAGTAATGTATCCATAATATTGTTTTCTCTAATAAAAATTGCACCGATCAAGCACTGTTTATAAGCAAAAACAAACAAATCTGTCGGTGGCCAGAAATTATGGTTAATTGATGGACATTTCAATCATATGGAAATTGATGTTTGGACTCTCATTCTGACAGCACCCATTTACTGTAAAGGGTTGATTAAAGGGGTCATATGATGCTGCAAAAAATAACATTATTTTGTGTATTTGGTGTAATGAAATGTGTTTATGCGGTTTAAGTTAAAAACAAAAAGAAACATTTTCCACATATTGTACATTATAGTTTCTCTTCTATACCCACCTTTCTGAAACGCATAGATTTTTACAAGACTCATCAATCTGAAATGGAGCTGAAGATCTTTGCCCGAGCCTGATGGGACCTGACGGATTCGGTCGGGTTTGGGCTTAATTTTATATCATCTTACACTGCGCTCCGGTTTGCGAGGGAAACAGGCGGTCATGTGATGTTTCGATTAACCCAAGAAAGATGCGAAAATGGATGCCGAGTAGGTGAAACGGAGGCTTGCCTTTGGCGATTACATTTTGGTTGCACCAGCAACTTAAACGAAGTCTGAGTTGTGGAAAAGTTTTGACCATAATGAGAATAATGCGTGAATAATGATGCACCATCAGTGAGCGCAAGAACGCGCAGAAGACATCTACAGTGGATTCAATAATTTTCCTCCACAAAAACATGTAGGCTTAGCCTAATCTCTGTGAGTAAAGGTTTTTTAAATGATAACTAAATATTCATTGAGCCTAAAATGAATAATGTGGACAGAGTATTTCCGATAATGTTGGCATTATTCTTTTATTAAATGTCAGCTGCTAGTGGCGAAGCAAATCCGGCGGAGCCTTTAACTTTTTCATTATTGCCAAATACCCATCTTATTAAAAAAAATTATTTTAATTTAATTTGTTAAAAACAACTTGTTTTTATTGGTGCGTTGATCTATCTATAGGCTAAATTGAGCCTATGTCTATTTAGAGTGCTGAGATGTTAAGATGTTACAGAGGACTTATTTTATTTCTTTATTCCAACTTCCAAGTGGTCTAGTCTACATTAGTTATGAATAAATTATGTTAAAACATGTATAAATGACTCATTCTTGACAAAAGGCAAAAGAGCTGTGCGTGTGCGCACATTTGAATAATGTCGGGCTGTAAACGGGTTTGGGCTTTTAAAAAGTTGTCAATCAAAATGTACTTGTCGGGCTCAGGTCCTGTCAGGCCTAACTTTTATGGCCCGATTACAGCTCTAGTTTGAAAAGCGAGGTGTGCTCTGATTGGCCAGCTATCCAGTGTGTTGTGATTTTAGCCAAATACCTTAAGCGCGTGGCGGAAGTGGCTTAAGTCTTTGAAACTTTACAGATCTTCTTTATGCACCAAGAGCTTGTAACACTCCGAAGAGAAAGGAAAAATTTTAATCGCATCATATGACCCCCAAATTTTCATTTCTGTATAAACTATTCTTTAAGGCATTATATGAAAAATCCACAATTGACATAATTTCTCTAATGAATTTTTTCTGCATTGGCCTACTGATCAGCATTGCTTTTTGGCTGGAATTACAAAAATAGCATGTTATTTTAAATAATAGGCAGACAGAAATGGGTCTCAAGTGAGTATGTACCATGCAACCACAACAGAAGCATTTCCATCGGCTTGGTATATATAGAGAGATAAGACAGTTTTGCTACTCTATGGAGGTTTTATTGTGAAAAAATCATAAATCTTTAAAAGCAAGTTTGTGTGCAAAAGTGATATTTCCTCTCTAATCATTAGATCCTAAATTTTGCCTCAGTCCCAGCTGTATATTCTGGCAAGACCACACTGGTGTGTCAATTTTAGTGGTTGCCGTATTTCTGTCTGGTTTTTCTGAAACACAACGGTGGTTCATTAACTCCCGGAGTGCCTTTAGCAAAAGATCCAACTAGATTGTGTATACAAATAAACTGTGGAGTCTAACTGACTTTAATGCTTCTCACATCCATGATCATTTGCTTCAGGAGAATCAGACCAACTGAATTAAGCAGCTATTCTAAGAGTTTGTTAATAGTAGGCCAAGATCTATGGAGAACTTTACACCTACTCGCTTCTCTGATTATTTCATAACATTAACTTTGAAGGTCCATGTTCTCGAAGTGAAAATGATTTTGAAAAAGGTTTGATTTTAATGGCCATTTTATGACTTTATAAGACTATTTCTGACAGTTATTTGAAAGAAATACCACAGTGAATTTAGAGTAGAAAAATATTGGGAATATCTAAATGCAAGAATGCAAAATATCCCAAATAATTCATTTTATGAACTTGCATAACTTAATTTATTAAAAAATGAATTATTATTTATCCAGTAGAGTCACAAATTCTGGTGTTTTGGGTGACGTACCAAAAGAAGTTCCGCAGTATATATATATAGTCGGATTTTTATAACTCCTTTTAATCAGATCAAATGATTAATCGTGATTAATAGCATCCAAAATAGTTGTTTGCATAATGCTTGTGTATTGTGTATATTATGTATATAGAAATACACACACATACAGCATATTTTGTTTAATGCACATACAGCATATTATAGTTTTTGAATATGTTGGCATCAAAATGTGTCAACTCCGAGTGAGTGATTAAACTTATTTTGAAGTCGCGGTGAACAGTTGAGGTTAATAAATTATTTACCTTAAAAATATGATGAAATGGAGCATGCTGAGTTCCCAGATGAATGTTATAATAAATTCAAACTCACAACAATATGCAGAGTTGGAGTTTGAGATGCTCCATCTGAATTATAACGGTTTATGTGCTTCAGCATTTACTGTGAATGGAGCAGCACTGACGTAGATGTGCTATAGCTTATTTAAAAAACCTTGGAATAGCATGTAAATACCATGCTATATAGCAATTATTTAGTGCCATTTTACAGTACATGATTTGCAGCACCATGGTATTCTTTGAAATCACCAGCTGATACCATCACTACAGCAGCGCTTCACCACAGGGTTCTCCATTATATTTTGCTTCTATTAGAATGAAACTGGAAATGTTCCATATCTGTGTCTTGGAGGTAAACAGTGCTGGTTACATAACAGGAAGTTTATTTGGTGTGGTTGTAATGAGTGGGAGAATACCAACTGCTTGGCCAGCTCAGAGCTGGGTGGAGTGAGGCATGAGGAAGAGGAAGACTCCACAGCTTATAACAAGCCACGGGGGAATGGATCCCAGCCTACAGCTGGCCATTAACCCAGCTTTATTTATTTATTTATGAGCATTCATTATTTTTTAAGGGAAAAGATGAAAGAGGACTAATGTTCACACACATCTACTGCAGATCACTTGGATAAGACTGTCAGATGCACACTGCAGCGAGATGTTCTACTAAAGGAATGCTTGAAAAAGAGAATCCGAGCATTTCTGTCTGTTATCTATATGTCTGTTCATTGATTTTAAAATTTCTCCAGCTTTGTGGCTTCTGAAACCATTATTTAAATATCTTGAAAACAGAATAATTAAGTCAACTTGGATGGATGGATGGACTAAAAAACAATAATTGTACAAAAAAAGTGTCGTTTATTACAAAATAATATATGGCCACATACATGTTATCTATATGTCCTTTTCCCTCCAAAAATAAAATATATAGAAACATCCTTAAAATGAAAAACTGACTGAGTAGCTAAAAAAAATTAAAAATTTAATTTAGAATGAAGTATAATACATTCTTCTTATCTCACCTTGGAATTTTCTTGTTTTAAGCATAAAAAGTGAGGTTCATGCTTAAATAATAAATAAAAAAAGGGATGAAAATCATAAAACTGTGGGGGGGGGGGGACAAATCTATTTTGCTATACATTAAAACAGTTTTAAAAACATTTGTTCAAAATTCTTTTCCATTTTATGGATTAAAGTGCCCTTAAAATGCATGAAACACAAGGTCAGATGACTGATTTATGTATTAATAAGGATCACATAGTTCCAGTCCATTTCACGACACTTCATTCTATTATGCCATTTTGGAGTTTAAGTAGTTTCCCTCTGTGGGGAAGTAAAAATCAGTGGTTTAGATGAATTGTTTAATAGCATCCTGCTCTGTGAAGCATGATGCGTCACACAAGATGATCTTCTCTAAACACTTCTGATGTAAAATCTTTGCTTTTAGTTGTAAGTAGCTATAAAACCAGGAAGCAATACTCTCACGGGATGTGTGGTGCCATATGCTGATGATCTTATGATTCTGGAGAAAACGGGAAGATGTTGAATTAAACAAACCTGCTGTGGAAATGCAAGCATCTGATGAATGCGTTATGCACATGCAAGGACTTTAAAATGAGTCATCACTTTTGTCATATTGGTTTATGTAAACAAGTGATTTCCGGCAGATCTTAACCAACCCCTTGACCCCCCTCATTCCGACCACTTTATCTGTTAAAGCCCCAAAACATGCTCTGATGGTGATTATCCACAATGTTCAGTGGGGTCCAAAAGTGAGACCACCAAGAAAATCCTTCCGTGTTCCAATAAATGATCCAGTTGAGGTGAAACAGATCACCATAAGTGCTGATATGAAATCCTTTAGGTTCTCATTTTTCTGTATTTAATCCTAAAATTATGATTTATGTACAAGAGAGAAGAAGCGAGCCAGAACACCTTGGGTTTGTGGAGTCCAACATCTAGACAGATTTAGTCTCTAGAGCATGGTCATGTGGCTGTGGTTACTGTGACCATCATCAAAAAAGTCACCAGGCATCTGAAAAACCAAAGATGTGTATAAGATCTGGAGCATTGACAAATATTCAAGCTTATGAAGTGTATTGAAATATTCAGTTCAACATGAAAGGTGCTCACAACACATTTTACTTCCATTATGTGACATTATAAAAGGGATAGTTCAGGTCCTTGATTCTGATTGGCTGAGCCACCTTTGAAGCTGTTGTAAATTACTCTACAAAACAAACACCTTTGTCTGTTGCTTGGCAACCACTTTGTTGCAAACACAACTGATTCTGAGGAACTCATTGTTTGGTGAAAGAATACTGTTTCTATTAATATCAGTACACTTTATTTGCAACATTTTATTTTAGAAAACCTTACTACGTATATGGAATAACCGTTTTATAAAAGCAATAAGCACCGTGAAGCAATGGTTTACAGTAAATTTATAACCGCTAAAGGGGTTTTAGGAACTCTGCTTTGCATTGTGCCTAACAATGCCCCTGCAACAAAAAAACATCTGTTTTCATTTTGATGAAAGATTATAAAGATCATTTTTCTTTGAAATTGTGTGTACTGATGAATTGTTCAAAACAAGATCATGAATGTGTGTTAAGGAAGTAAATAGGTGAAGTTTTGGTTTCATGTTGGCTTTAAACTGAATTTTAGGTATTACCTGATGTTTGTTAGAGTGGTTTGTGTACCAGACTCTATCAGTGGTGTGTCCTGCAGTAAAGAGAAACACATGATAGTTAATGCTTTCCTGAATCATTACATTAGAAAAGATGTCAGTAAAAGAAATGAAAATGAGAATTCTTTTGTGCAAAAACAATGCCCGTTCAGATTTTTTATTGTGAATGCAATCAATTGCTCTTTTTTTTCCACTTATTTGTATCTTTGAAGTTTTGAAATTTCGGTATTGTCAAGTATTGTCAATTCGGTATTGTCAAGTTATTTTAAATTGTCATTATTACCGTATTTTTGATCAAATAAAAAATGAATATATATAGGATGATACCCCTATGTATGTTTGTTTAGGCATACACACCATCATGCCTGTCTCTATGTCCTCGGTTGTCCCGTCCTCGCACATTTTCTGTGGCAGGCGTCCTATTCTGGGACTGGATTCGTGCCCTGAAACAGGAGTAATAAAGGTTTTGAAATAAATGTTTCCTCAATTACACATTACTGTGCCTTTTCAAGCACTCTTAAATTCAAAAGACACACTGGAGCTCATGTCTCACCTCCTGAGCTCCTCCTGATAGCTTGACTCTATAGAAAAGAGACAAAAAAATGAGCAGTTTACAATTTAACTCCAGAATTACATCAATAATTTAAGAAGCTTGGCTAGTTAGCTAGTTCCAGTTAGCTTAACAACACAATCTGGCTGCAAAAAGCACTTCTCGTGGTATGCACTATTGCAAATAATCTGGCTTGCAATGGAAAAAATTGGGATTCATCATAACAATTACTCACTTTTCTTCCTCCTTTTGCAGAAGAAAAAAATTCCGTAGATGATTAGAAACAACAGAGCCGCAGCACTGAAGGCCACAGTGACCGCGATCAACACCGTCTGGTCTATTTTAGCAAGCTTTACTTGAAAAGAAAGAAATAAAGAAATCATGCTTCCTCTTCATCTTGTGCCAAACAGGACAGCAAAGTTATACAATTAGCTTTAATGATAAAATTAAACTTCATGTGTCTGGATTGGTGTTTGCAGTGCCCTCTAGCTGTTGCTGAAAGTAATTCTTCTGATTTATGGGTGACCCCATTTTAAATTGTTGTGCTAAGTTTAGAATTCTGATTCTGTTTGTGTTTATCCTTAGAATAGAAATTAGAATGTGATCTTCTGTATTTGTTGATCACTTAGAGCATGTTTAATATTCTTACCAACGGTCAGGAAGACTGTGCTGCTGTCCGGTGTGCTCAGGGCTGCTATCTTGACCAGACACTGAACAGAAGAGCTTTTGACGGCAGTGACTGGCAGCGTACAGCTGGAGTTAAACAGGTTTCCCTGTGTTACAGAGCTTGTGTTGCAGGAATATGCCACTCCATCAACAGACCAGGACACGTTGGGTTCAGGAAACCATCCCACGGCCTGACACTGGAACGCCGTCTGAGCGCCTTCCGTTTTAGTCTGATTTCCACCTATGATCCCCACGCTGCCACGTTCTGGAAAAGAACAGCTGAATTATCTCATTGAACGCACACTCTGAGTCTGCCCTAATCACTATGGATTTGAGCGTTTGCTTTAATGACGGTCGGGCCTGTCGTGAAACATGGGCCACTTTAATTAAGAAGTAGATTATTATTGATTATCTGCACTTTGAGATGTAATTGGATAATTTCCCATGGGACAGCAGGACAGGTGAAAGCAGTGTCTTACAGGTGGGGCTGATAACATCTCAGTTTTGGTTTTGCTTTGTGTTGCATTTTGTACTTTTTGTGGTCCATCATAAAAGCACAGACAGATCTTCACTTACACTGCATCAAAGAATGAAGACATTATTTAAATATACATGCTTTGTGGTGCGATACTCTGCTATAGTCTGTGGTTATGTCTACCGCTGATACATTTTCAAGCTGAAATGTCTAATACTAAATAGATTAAAAATAATAATAAGATTTCTGATCAAAATTAAACAAGCAGAAATAGCAATATAATCTCTTGCAGTTAAAGTAAACCTTGTAAACGGTGTAAATATTTGAAGAAAATGTGGATCATGCATCTAACATAACAAAAGCTAAATTAGATTACTTTAAATTTATTTAAAAATCAATTTAAGGAAAAATATAAATCAGTCAAATATTTTTACATTTTAAAATAATTTATTTCTATATATACATATGAGTTCCTTTTGAGATCTTTGACTTGGCAAATCGGCGCATAGTTTGGGACAATGAATGTGAAATTACTAGGGAGTGTGTTTTTTATTTTATTTTATTTTTTTATCTTGTTTTAATTTTGTTGTTGTCTAGGAGAACAATGACTTCTGTTATTTAGCTGATAGATGCTTATTTGGTCCACAAAGGTTGTTTTAGTGCTGATGAGGGCATTAGTTAGTGCAGATGTATTTAAGGAGACAGTCTCTGGGAATGTTCTAGTCTAATTTTACGCTCTGTCATGCATACAATTGCTGTGTAATGCTAAAAGGTTGTAAAACAGATCAGCATATGGATGTATGTGCTGGAACTCATTTAGGCTCAAAGAGGAAGCCTGAAGCTAGAAGGTAGGCGCTGTTGAAGAGTGTAATTTAACATTCAAACCATGACAAAAATCATTAAGGATGAGGCTTTGCACCTGAAAAGCAGTAGTTAACACAGAGCCTTTTAATATACTGACTGTAAACCCAAAGGCAACCTGTACAAAATGCAACCCAAGAATAAACAAGAGACGAACTGAGAGTAAAATAACAAGAGATCAAATCATGCTTTTGCGTTTGTCTGCTTATAATTGTTTAATTATCCTTGCTTAATATTCTGAAAGATTGGATCAAGTGGTTTAAAGAGATCAAGCAGTCCTCATGCAAATAAACTTTTAATTTTCTATCTTCAATTTACTCTTTAAGTTCAGTGTCAGTTTATATATATATATATATATATATATATATATATATATATATATATTTTTTTTTTTTTTGTCTTATGCTCACAAAGGCTGCATTTATTTGATCAAGGACACAATTAAAACACTAACATTGTGAAAAATCACTACAATTTTCAGTAACTATTCTATATTTAAAAATAATTAAAAGTTATATTTCTTCCTGATAATGGAAATATGAATTTTCCATTACTTTGGTTTTTAGTGTTACATGATCCTTCAGAAATCATTCTAATGAGCGGACTTGGCACTCAAGAAAGATTTATTATTATCAATGCTGATGAACAGAAAAGTTTAAAAGCAGCATTTATTTGAAATAGAACTCTTTATAAGGTTTTAAAAGTCTTACTTTTAAATGTTGCATCCCTATTTCATAAGTAAACTTTTGAACGGTCGGTCCTTATATATAATTTTTCATTATCTGCAGCTTTTCTGTCTTGATGAGTTTCTCTCATATACTCTCATATTTCATATATATGTGTTGTCAACACATTTTACGTCATGTGGCATTAACAAGTGGAGATGAATCATGGCAGAACACTGCTCACCTTGTACAGACAGTGTGGCCTTGCTAGCCGCTCCACCCAAAACCTGACAGGTGACTTCACCCGCATCGTCTCTCTGCACGTTGCTAATTGAAAGCTCCCATCTGTAATCTCCAGGTGTGGTGAAGTTTGTGACAGAAACACGATCTGTGCTATTTAACACCCCAGATGCAGAAATGGTAATAACCAGTCGTCCGTTGACCCCCCAGGTCATGACGGATGGGGGCTGATTTGTGCTGCAGTTGAACTGAGCCTTCGAACCACGAAGAACCGCTGCATTCAGAGGCTGTAGCTGCGCCTGACTGGAGGTCACTGCAGGCAACACACACAAGTAACAAATTATTCCAAACAGATGAATATGTTTACATTCAGTTATTCAAAGCATTGTTTCTTGTTTTTTTTTCTCATTGTAAATCATGTTTAAAGTAAATGAGCATTATGGAATATTTTGGGGTATATAAGTTAACTTTACTTAACCATTCATCCATCTGAGACTTGTTTTAAAGATATTTTGCGATAGTTTTACTGGAAAACAAAACTAATATACTTTCTAAGTGTGTGTTTTTGATGCGTGCAGATGCAGAGGACACCCTGATAAAATGAAAACTCACCAGTGGTGACCAGAAGAAAAAGACCCAGTCTAAAAACATACATGTTTCCTCAGTTATCGTCACACCAGCATCTACAGCCACAAAATAAATGCACATCATTGTGAAACAAGGCAGGGCGACTGATGGGACACAACCCTGAAATGATCAGAATGCTCCGTCTATTGTCTTCAAGTGTCTTTGACATGAAAACTGTGTGTATGCTTTCAGACATTCCAGTCATTCGCTCACTGAGTCATTCAAACTATTTCTATTTGATAATCAAACATATTATTAGGCTTTTCTAAATGTTTCTAACATTACTAACATTTCCTAAAATGCTTCTGTATTATATTATGAACTTCAGTATAAAAGAATTATTGGCTTTACACTACTACTCAAAAGTTTGAAATATGAAATTTAACTGAGAAAAATAAAATTATTATTTTTATCGGTCTATATATATATATATATATATATATATATATATATATATATTTATAAAATACAAATTCAGCTGCCAAGGAATCATTTCTCATTTTGTTTTGTTTAGTTAAACTGAAATAAAAATGTATAATATATATATATATATATATATATATATATATATAGACAGATAAAAATAATAATACAAATGACAAAAACAGCACAATTACTCAACTATAACTCAAATTAAAATAACAAATAATATAAATATACCACTTACACCTATAAACACTGATGCTTAGGAAGGCTGCATTTATTTGATCAAAAATACAGTATACATTAATACTGTGAAATGTGAAATTTGGAAGAACTTAAAATGTAATGTATTCATGTGAGTTATTTTTATTATTTACTTATTTTGAATTAATATTCTAATTTAAAAATTAACATACATAGAACATAGACCGGTACTAGCTTTCAGATTTTAACACATATGTTCTTTTTGTGAACTTAAATGTTATTATAATAAGATCCTGAATAACAGCTTACCTCATAAAAGTCCATTAATCGAGAAACAATCCCAAGTCTTCCTTCATCAGATCATCTGTATCACCTGTCAGCCTACAGAAAGGCCAGAGTTCAGCTGGTTTCCTGTCATGTTGCATATCTCTGCAGATCTTGTGAGGATTTGACGTCACACTGACATGTCAAACAAGGTGGCCTGTCTATCAAAAGATTACTTTTGGAGCACATAACCCGTGAACCATCTGTTAAGGTTCACATAAGACTGTGCTTGAAAGTATTCGATTCAAATTTGAAAGACACACCCAGTTTCACCAAAAAAAAAAAAAAAAACAGTTGATAATGTCAACAGCAGTCATTCCTGGAGCTCAGCTGATCGATATATATCAAATCTCTACCACTGTATCTGTACAAAGCCACTTCTACAGGCGATGTTCACTTTCTGAAGGTGTACCGACATTAAGCCTTCCAGAAAATCTAGGGTTATTGAGCAAATCAACTGCAAGTACAGTGTACACAGAAGGATGTACGCAAACAGGTTATGTTCTATTATATTCCGTTTATACACAAAACCCATGAGCTGTGGTTCCTGGAAACATTGTATTTGGTTTCACCCACTACAGAGAATACAAATGATATTGAGTCAACTTTGAGATGACTAGGTTTGTGCTACCAACTACTCAGTCACAGGCGTAAAACAAACCAAACCCTTACGTGGAATGCACGAAGGTGAGAAACATACTTCTAAAAGGCTTTATTCAAAGTTACTTACAAAGCATTCAAGCTATACATCTGTACTGCTTTGAGTTTTCCTGAGAATCAAATCGATCACCACTGCGTTACCAGTTGCTGTTATTTTTATTTATTTATTTTTTCTGTGAAAAAAAAAGAAGCTTTTTTTGTGAACTGTAAAATTCCTTGATTATTAAAACGTAGAAATATTTGTTTAAATAAAAGTAAAGAAAGTATCCTTTAAAGGATAAATTTGCTTGAAGCAAAACTGGGTAAAATATTCAACATTGATTTCAAATATTTACATAAATCTTAAACAAAATGTATGCTTAAAACAAGAAAATTTGCCGGTGGAATAAATCACGTAAATTATTAGAAGCACTGATATTTGCTGTGCCAAAACCATGTGACCTAAGGAAACCTGTCACTAGATGATATTTTCATGACACATATTTAACTTGTCTGATATGGTGACCCTGCTGTATCTGTTCACGTCAGACTAAACTGGTTTCTAGAGAGTAAAAAAAAAAAAAAAAAACAGAAGATTAGACATCACCAGAATGAATTTGAATAACATTAAAGCAATTCTCTGTTAAAATAAGGAGGATAATGGATTTCTGTAACCTTTAATGCTGTATTCTGTATTCGGTGACCCTGCTGTATCTGTTCACAAAATACTGGAAGTTAGAAATCACCAGAGGGAATGTGCGTAGCATTAAAGCCATTCTATAATAGAGGGAGGGAACAGATTTTGGTGTCCTCTAATGTTGTGTTGTTGAATTTGGTGACTCTGCTGTATATCTGCAGCTGTTCACATCAGACCAAAATATTTTCTAGGATATAGAGGCAGATAGACATCACCAGACTGAATCTGGATAACATTAGAGCTATTCACTGTGAAAAAGATGGTGGGAACAGATTTCATTAACCTGGTATGCTCCCTTGTTGGATTTGGTAACCTGTTGTATCTATGTCTGTTCACATCAGACCAAAATGCTTTATAGAGCATGAAACAGAGGAGGTTAGACATCACCAGGATGTATTTGGGTAACATTACAACCACTCTTTGTGAAACCGAGTGGTGTAACAAACTTTGGTAACCTGTTATGCTGCTTTGACTGATTCGATGACACTTCTGTATATCTGCAGCTGTTTACATCAGACCAGAATGTGTTCTAGGAAATAAAACCGAGAAGGTTAGACATCACCAGAGTGAAACTGGGTAACATTCAAGCCATTCTGTTTGAATATGTAAAGAATGTTGGTAAGCTGTTATGCTGCCTTGATGGCCCTGCTGTATCTCTGTCTGTTCCTATCAGATCAAACTGCTTTCGGTCAGACATCACCAGAAAACAATATGCGTAACATTAAAGCCATTATGAATGAAATATAGCGACAGGACTCGGGCAGCTTGTCTAAAAAGATTAAGTAAATGAACCTGTTTTACAGCATCACTCACTCAACAAAGCTGTACTCCATCGCACTTCAACGATAATACCAAAGAATTTGATGCACAAACAACAGGCGTGTTCTAGCACGAAAATTACCTCTAGTCACAGATTTAGACACGATATTTGTGATTCTGTCAAAATATATATTGAATTAAAAATCTGTATTGAACACACATAACGTGTACCACTTGACTACACAGTCCTATACAACAAACACACAAAACATAGGAACGTCTTGCCCCATGAACAGACACATAGGATATAAAATGAATGTATAGACATAGGCTAATAAAATAAATAAATAAAACAATAAATAAATGAATAACTAGGTAATGCTAATAAATTGATAACAGCAATTAGTTTCATAATATATATTTTATACCATCCACCATGTATATTTTTAAATATTTCCTTAAAAGAAACAATCTTTGGGTTGCCTTCTTATAAATGTAATCTATGTGCTCACCAAAATTTAGGTTGCAATCTAGGATAATCCCTAGATATTTAAAACTAGGGCGGGAGTGAGTTAATGCAGAGCGGAGGGGGCAGGTGTGCATCAGCCAGCAGGGGGCAGGAGTGAGACTTCCTTTATTAGTATTGAGTGTGAGCTGCACCTGTGGAGAGCCAGAGACTGCAGGTCACACATTTGATTAGAGTCAATGGGAGGGAGGGAAACCACACAAGGTCAAAGACAAAGGCTACATGCATGTGGGCAACCGGGGGACAGGGGGACTTACTATAATAGGTGACATGGAATTATTATTTTTAGCCATTTTCCATTAGTTCCCTTTAGTTTTTCCTTAAACTTTGAAAGAATAAACTTGAATGCAAGCTAAATGTAATGTTTTGCAATGTTTTTTTTTTATTATTATTATAGGTAAACATTATTATTTAATGCAGTTAGTTGAACTTAAGAGCTTTAGGCCAAAGTAGAACTGAAGTAACTATATCTTTAAATGTAAGTTCGCAGTTGCTTATTGTCTTTGAAATCTGGTTAAAGTATAACGCCAACTGTACTGACAACGTGAGGTAAACTAAAATATACATTAAAGTCATTTTTATTTAAATCAACAATTTAAATATAGTTGTTTAAACATTTGTAATGATTAATCTGCAATTTAGTACATTTAAAATATGTTAGCCTTAAATGTAATATCAAATTATAATTAACTACATGTGCTTTATTACATTGGTCAACATGATTAAAACATGATTTAAAATGTATTATAAAGTAAAACGTTTAATTAGACATTATTACAATGTGTGTGTTAAACACAGTCATGAAAGTTCATTCTCTTTATGTACACTTCAGTGGCCTTATATTATATTATTTTGAAATGTATAGTATTATGTTATCTGCAAGTACAGTTGTTTAAAATGTACTTTCAAAACCTGAAGTACTTTAAGTGCACACTCAATACAGTTAAGTTGTACTTATTTTTCACAAGAGATGGTAATACAAGAGTAATAGCATGTTTTTCTATTGGTTGTACCTGTTTTGTGGTAATTTCATGTTATACTTTGAAGTACACTGAAGCAGGGTTTTAAAGGAATCATATGACGCTTTTTTAAAGATCATTATTTGGTGTAACCGAATATGTGGACATGCTTTAATGTTCAAAAAACACATTATTTTTCAAATACTGTACATTATTGTAGGTCCTCTATGCCCACCCTCTCTCAAATGCATCGTTTTCTACAAAGTCTTTCTTCAACATTAACTGCGGTTACTGAAACCACCTTCTTTCTTTGCATGAACATTTGGGCAGCATTACGTAAATATTTCCACATAGTGACGTAGACACAGGCAGAGTCTGAACTTTGATAAAGAATATCTCTTTGGATTTGAGACTTTAGTCTTTGCAACTCTACAGATTTTCTTTATGAACCAAGAGCTTGTTACACTCCAAAGAGAAATGAAAAATTGATACAAAATTGTACCATTGTATAAGCATTTGATACCATGACATGCCACATTACAAAACAAAGATTTTTTCGGAAAGCTGCATAAGAAAAAAAAAAATACTGAACAGTGACCTTTGTAACCTTGCTGTTGCACTGCAGTTTTTCCTCTTGAGCTCCTTGGTTTTTTTGCACCAGTGAATCGGGCTGCTTCATTCAGCAAAACAGAAGCAGGTTTGGCACAGGGACCCCAGTAGAGGTGTCCTGGGGTTTGAGGTGCAGGTTTGGGAAGG
Source organism: Carassius auratus (assembly GCF_003368295.1). Taxonomy (NCBI): domain Eukaryota; kingdom Metazoa; phylum Chordata; class Actinopteri; order Cypriniformes; family Cyprinidae; genus Carassius; species Carassius auratus. Next base: position 15,424,958 of record NC_039252.1, read on the forward strand.
TGTGACCTTACCGGGTCCTTCTCAAACAATTATTTTCTGGCTTGCAAAATGCTTACGTTTTCTCCCAGCTAATGGAAAGTATTCATTAATATTTTAATACTATTATGTTTCATATGACATCATTAATCAATGCAACACTGATACTGTATGTAAGCAGAAAGAGTGCAATATTTTTATAAAGTGGGGAATATTTAAACAACCTACCTTTATATAGTTGTTTGTTTTCTCTCCTGTGATCTTTGGCCTAGGAATTCATTTTCCACAACTTTTTGTATTTTAAAAATATTAGTATTTATTAATTTATTTTATTATTATATATTTATTATATATTAATTTATTATTATTAATTGATTTTGCTTGACTTATTTGCGTTATTGTAAGATCTGCTCTAATATTTATTGGTCATAATGCTCACTTGATGTTGGAAAAGTTAAGTGCAATATAAAATCAAATAATAATAATAGATTATTAAATACCAGTGCATGCACTTTCTGAAATAATAATAATATTTTAGCATAACAATATAGGGTTGAACAACATTATTTAATAAAGTGTAATATTGTGAAATTACGCTTTTTATATGAGATTACTTGAATATTTTACATGTTTTTCATGACTCAAGTATTACTATTTTGTCACCATACTTTTAAACCAACGCTACAGTCTTAGGTCAGTGCCATGAAGCCTTAAACATTTTTTTATGGTTGTTGAATATGTTTAATGTAAAATTATTTGGTACTTCTTTCCAGTAAAATAGAGTTAGTAAATCCTGTAATGTGGCTGAGAATTGCATAAATCTGTCAAATTAATGTGTAAACTCCAAACACTTACAGTTTCTTGCAAAACATTTGCCTTTATCGCCTTCTAGTGGTGGAATTCACTCTTACATGTAAAAGGTAGTACATAAAACATTAGAAAATGGCGCTTTTCTGTCGGGAAAAAGCAGCAGTGTGTTAAGCACTAGGGCAATAAAATTCAAATAAAGCAAGAACGAGAAAAAAAAAAACGAAGTCAGTTCAAGGGGGCTTCATGAGATTTGCCTTTCATGACATTTCTGTCTGTATTTGAGGATTATTGTGAAATTGATGTATTAGAATATATAATTAAATCACTTTTGGAGGCCGACTGGGGGATGTTGTGGATCTTATAAACAAACAGCAGCATTTAAGCAATAAAGACCTTCAGTGCTGCGACCAGGAAATACTGTATAGGGTGGGGGAGGGACTGAGCCCTCAAGAGGCTCTCAGGCCGGCCCTGACCATGTTTTAAGGCACTAATACCACTACAGGGTCTTTTTAAATCCACCAAGTGTCCCCCATTATCATCTAAAGTTACTGACTTTCAAAATTCCCATATTAATCTCTTTACTTCACCCTTGATTAAACCAGTTGTGTTTTCACTGCAGTTTGAGACAATAAGCTTCATCACAAAAGAAAAGTTGGTCAGCCGTAAAGCCATCTGAGACGCACTTCTAGGAAATCTGTTAAGCAAGTCTGTTGATAGGTTAAAGTGATACTTGGTTCCAGCTGGTTCCTGAGCTTTACTGTACATCAATCTCCAACATGTGGTGGCCTCTGTTGACAACAGTAGTATTGTGTGTAGTGTGCATAATGTCCACAAAATACACAGTTTTATGATTTTAAGCTGACTGGATCATACGAATAGACATATTATTGATAGATGGTGTATCTTAAAATGTAAAAAGTAATATGTTTGCAAAAATGTAGCTTTTATGTAAGGTTCAGTTCTCATGAAATGTATACCGAGAATGCACTGGATGAAAGCATCTGCATGCTAAATGTATTGTATATTATACACCGTGAGCAAAGTGTTCCACTAGAAGTGTAATGTAGGTTTCCACTAGAAAATGTAATAAAAGATAGGAAAAGGTGCATGTACAGAAAAAACAACAACAACATCAACAACACTTTAACCCCAAAATATCAATGAAACACACTGTCTATTTCCAGATAACAAGTCCGTACCAGACTGGCGAGGAGCTCTGTGTGCTCCCCTCTCACTGACCCCTGCTGCATCACCATTACTCTGGGTCTAATCTGGGCTTTACGTGCACGTCCAGATGGGCAGGCAGCCATTCGCTTGAGGAGAAATCCACTTACTGATCCATATAGTCACTAGGTTACACTTGCACTTCCAAAATGAGTGAGTTCACTAGAGCCTTCTGTGCTCGTAGCCAATCCTGCTAGAGCACATCAGTAAAGCTTTTCTGAACTAGTTTAATCTCGATGTTTGCATAATAACATTGCTGTACGTTTTATTAAGCCAGATCACACTGCATCAACCTCCGCTAAAACCTTTTCTAGTCTACTACTGGCAGGATTTTAGATGGCACCACAATTATGGTTTACATTTTTAGCATTCACCATCATCATCTTCTGCGTGCCTGTGCAGGTCTGGGTTTGACTGGAGCCAAATAGATATGTTCAAACCAAATCAAAGCTGAGGTCTGGTAGATTTACTATGAAATGGGTCTTAATTAAAAGCCTGTGGTCAGAATATATAATGATAAAGAGGGTAATATGAAGGCGGTGGAATGATAAGATGTTGTGGCAGATGGTTGGACAGAACCACAGGAAGTGCTGCCCCTCAAAGAGGCTTTTGTTCAAGCTACTGGAAATACCTCAAGGTGACCTGGGTATCTTAATCTCACTCATCAAACGCATCCCACTGTAAATCTATTCATGCTGATCCTCACAATGCATCTTTCAACTTTACAGAATAACAAATGACTTCCTTGCTAAAATGTACCATGATAACATTAATTTTAAACTAAAACATAGTTATGTGGCGACGTAGCATTGGCCACCACAACATCAATAAAACAGATAAAAAAAGAAAGCAGAAAAAATAGAGGAAAGGAGGGACAAGATTGACTTGGGCGTCAACTCTTTTGACTCTGGTTTTTATGCAAACACCCAAAACACCCCAGCAACCACAGAGCAACGACCCAACCCAACCACTTGAAACCACTTATAGCAACAACATAACAACACACTAAAAACCACCTACACTTAAGCAAATTCATAGCAACAACCTACAAAACACCCAGAATACCTCAACAACCACATAACAACACTATAAAATCTACGTACACCTTAACAAATGCTTAGCGACAACCTATAAAACACCCAGAATACCTCAACAACCACATAACAACACACTAAATAACACTCACACTCAGCAAATGCATAGCAACATCATAGAAACAGCCAGAACACCTCAACAACCACAGAACAGCACATTAAAAACAAATGTATAACAACACCCTAGAAACCAAGCAGAACACCTCAACAACCACATAACAACACACTAAAAACACTCAAACTCTAGTAAATGCATAGTGGCGCCCTACAAACCACCCAAAACACATCAACAACCACACTAAAAAACACTTTCACGCATAGCAACACCCTAGAAACTAACCAGAACACCTCAACAACCACACTAAAAAACACTTTCATGCATAGCAACACCCTAGAAACTAACCAGAACACCTCAACAATCACATAGCAACACACTAAAAACATTCACACACTAGCAAATGCATAGCAACAACCTAGAAACAATTAAGAACATCTCAACAACCACACCTAAACTAGCAAATGCATAGCAACAACCTAGAAACCAGAACACCTCAACAATCACATAACAACACACTAAAAACACTCAAACTCTAGCAAATGCTTAGAGACACCCTAGAAACCACTAAAAACATCTCAACAACCACATAACAACACACTAAAAACACTCAAACTCTAGCAAATGCTTAGCAACACCCTAGAAACTAACCAGAACAGTCTAGATACCACATAGAAAATTCAATTCAGAATACCGTTGCATATGCAAAGCAATATCATGAAGTGTTTTCAGTTATGTACACATATAATAAGCAACCCAAATGAGAAACATTGGAATTCTTTGTAAGCAAATGCACAGATTTGCAGTATGTGTTTAGCATGTGAAATAAACCAAACACTGAGGACATTCAGATGGTGCTCATGAGTTGTAAGGACCTCATTGTGTTGTGTGTTTTCTCAGTGACGTGATCACACATGCACAATGATCTCACTCTCACATGTATGTTTAGTTAGTGGCTTTGTAATCGTGCGTGGCTCAGATCACTTCAGTGCCCCTTTCCTTCCTGTCTCAACTGAAGTTTAAGGATGGCAACAGTCCTCAAATGTGACCTGTTATCTGAAACTCGACAGCCACACCTACTACACACACCCACCCACCCCTGTCCCAGTCCTGCAGGAACATACAGACATGGGAGAACTTCACAAGCAGGACTTTCCCGCCTGAAAGAGCTGAAGGGGATTTAATGTTTTCATGGGGGAGGGGACTGACGAGGAGGGACTTGCTATGATCTGGTTGTGAAATCGTAAGAGTCTGGATAAGGAGATAAAGCAGTGTGGTTGAAGACATGACTGATCATGATATGGACCACGAACCACAGGAGCCTCTAATATGAGGACCTGAGACATAAACGTTCCATGTATAACTGAAAAGGCTTAATGGACACATATCATAGGATAACTTTTTAAGGTCAAAAAATCACTTTTTATACAATATTAATGTAGAACTAACTATTTATGTACTGGTATTGTAGAGAGACCTTCACAAGAAAAATCTGTTGTGTAACTTCAAGACTTTTATAAGGCTACTATATCTTGAGTTTGCTCTAAGGAACCATTAAGAATCTTTGTTTTGTTTTTTTTTAAGTATGTGATCACACCAAGCTGTTTAACAGTTTAGATAATACGCTATGACAGATTTCAGAGCACCATTTATTGAAAAGTGTAACCTAGGTTATGTCACCTAGCAAAACATAACATCTGCATGTGATATTCAGAATTAGGGAGATTATAATATTTACATTTGAAAAACATATAGCTACTTAATATATAACATATTGTTATAACATACTGTGTTAGGCTAACTGAGACTTGTTATATCACTTATATATCACTGCTCTTTTTGTTTTTTTGATTGCTTCCACTGTCCTCATCTGTAAGTCGCTTTGGATAAAAGCGTCTGCTAAATGAATAAATGTAAATAACATACTACTTAACATACTATACTATTACTTAATATATCATTAGTATGCTACTTAAAAAATGCATACATAATTCTTCCAAAAGATTTAATAAATGTGACCAAATTGAGGATTTAGCATTCTTTTTTGTTTGCTTGTTTTTTGAGCTATGGAAATATCCAAGGATTTTTACAATTCGTTACATTTCCATCACTTTCCAAGTCTTGAAATCACCATTTTAAGAATTGTCTTCATGTCTACCTTTCTGTGTTTTTTCCCTATGAATATATGATTTTTTTCCCTATTAATTTAGTCCTTATTGTTTGTCAAAATGCTGTGTTCTGGTTCTTTTATTTCCTTCCATGTGTGTAAGCACAATCTTGGCCTTATGTTCTGTGATATTTATAAATCCAAGTGTTGGATTTTTTTTTTTACTTATTAACATTTACATATTTTTCAAACTGAAAGCAAAAACAAAATACCTAAACAAATGATTTAAAAATGCACTGGAGAAATGCAACTAGATTTATTTTGCACCATTTTAGCGTTGTCGATTCAGCAACGGCTACATTTTGTTGGTGAGACACAAGTGAAATATTTTCTGTGCACAGTCGCCATTTTCTCCTGCAAAACCTTTGCACGCACACGGGGGCTTTAAAAGCCCAGCAGCTCCGAGGTCCGTTTCAAATCCTGCTCCTAAAATAACTCGCACACATCTGGAAGCCATAGCGGGGAAAAAAAGAATTAGATTGCGCAATATTTATGATCTAATCGTACGGAAATTAAAAATGGGTATTTGACTAACATTTAAAATCAAAAACACAACCAACAAAATCTCCCTTTACCAGCTCTTAATCATTGCAGAAAATAAATAATCCAACTGATTGGCATGCAAAAGTGTCCACACGGGTATCTTGCTATGATTTGAAAATGTGCAGTGAGTCTCCGCAGGCCAATCACCGGAGCACAAGGCGGAGAGACGGATTTAATAATCCTACTACGGCGAAAACGTGTCTTATGAATATTAAATGTACAAAATTTGATTGGCTTACAGGCAGTCGTTGGCAAGGGGACGCTAGTCTGCTAGCCAATGAACGAATCCTACTATCGGCATGGCATGGCTCATGAATATTAATCAGAGTAGGTGACTGGGCGCTCAAGGAAGGTTACCAAGCTACGTCATCATTATCTAATTATTATTCATGAGATGCGGCTTCAACATAGTGGGAATCGAAAAATCGCTGTCAAGTCGGCCTGTGATGAATTGAATAGGGAAGAAGAAGAAGGAGGAGGAGGAGAATCCAATCCGGTTTGAGCAGGTTTTTGTGTCGGACGAGCGTTAACGTCTTCCTATACTGTGCTCAAGCCTGCTGTGTGAATCTTAACCAAGCTCAACACACAGTGTCGACTGTTTTCAGCGTTAAATCCGCGCAGCTTGCATTTTTAACTGCTTTCATTTTTGCGGCGTTGTACACACCCACAGCCATGCCTAAAAGGAGCAAAGTAAGTAGCGCATTGGTTTCCTAATTTATCGAGGCACCATCTTTAATAGAACATGCAGTATAAAAAAAGCAAAAAACTAATGAAAAGAATAGTGCGCTTTGCATGCAATTATGTTTATTTTCATCCATTTGCAGCAGTATCCGTGCATTTTTGTGTTTGCATACTCGTGTGTTTGAATAAACGCGTGTTTTGATTTTGAGAGCGCGCGACTGAGATTTTTTTCTTCTCCGAGTTAATTCAACCCCAGAATATTTTTTATGTATTAGCGGATGTGGAATATAATTTGTGCGTATATATTAGTGATTCGTGTTTTTGTTTACAAATATATGAAGTCTCTGTCGACGTGCATCAGACAAAGGGGGTGTAACGATATTAGTTTTTGTTTATGTGCAGCTTATACAGTTGTGGAACCTAAAGGCTGTCGCGCGCATGACATTAAATCAAATTGTTGCATGGGACATTTAAATATTTATCTATCACGTGCCGTTTTTATTTTAGTGGGGTTGGCTATAATTGCACGTAAATGTCTTTGTAAAGGCTCGAGGTCTTTTAGTGTCATGGCTGCCCTTACAACCCCGATGATTTAAACTCGCTGTGGTTCTGAAAACACAGTGACAGACGGCGCAATATTTTATCCTGCAGCTCATCTTCGTGCATTAGGGATTTAATTCGTGCATTAGGGCTTTAGTGCATGATTGCGTCTCGATATATTTGATCGTGCAAGTGCCAGATTATGCAATGGCGGTATTCTTGCACATCATAGCGCCACTGTTAGGTGTTTCCTATTATTCTGGTATATTCTGTAGTGTTTTTTTCCTCTCGGCTGTGCACCTCGGGAAGTTGTGTTTTGAAACGAATGGCGGGAATATCATGAAGCGGGGTCGGTGGGCGAGAGCAGATCTCCATTAATCAGCGTTGAATGACTTGAGTTGGTGTGCATGAAGGGGGCGGTGCGCGCAAGAGTGCAATAAAAACGGACCGAGCAGCACAGTACTGGTGAACGGAGGCAGGACATAAACATTGATGAATTGCTGGCTGTGTGTTTGAGACTCGTTACTTTAAGAAATAATCAACACACGAAACTTAGAGCAACCATGTCCGAACCCCGAGCGGATGACTCATGATCCGATTCTTTACTGCACAACCCGGGTTAGGCTCATTCCTAAACGAATGACTCAAGTGATCCGATTCTTTTTAATGAATCAATGAATCGTGGCGTCCTGTGTAGTCCGATTCTCGAAAACATGACTCTAGTGAACCGGATCTTTTTGAGTGAGACAATAATATACAGCTCGATTGATTATTCAGGTTCCCTAAGATATTGTTTAATTAGCTCCTTTCTAATAAATCACATTAATCAGATAAAGAGGTTACTAATTACGCAGTTGAAGAAAACCACGTTATTTACTTTGGTCATGTCCGACTGGAATGGAATCAAGAACTGTTTCTTCGTAGTTATCTTCTAGCTCGTTGCAAGAATTGTTTTTTAATTACTAACTGGTTATTCATGCCAACGTGGCTTTATTCACATTATGAAATGGATTTTAATAAGTAATGTTTTATTAAAACAAATCAGTGAAGGAGATTTTGTACCACGTGTTTTGTTTGTTTTGGTATTTTAACCAATTATTGACTGGCCTCTAAAACTATGAAAAGTCATTAAAATCTGTAAACATCTTTCTGCAGTTGTATTAAAAATATTTATGAACCTGAACGCATGTTATTTAAAGAAATATTATTTTCTCCCTCAAAATATGTCTTTTCTAAAGTACTAAAATATTCGTTAAAGATGAATCAAAATCAAAATAAATGAAATTTGTACAGTTCCCTGATGTGCTCGTTTTAGCTAACAATTACTTGCGTTATAAAGATGCATCTGTTATAAATTACACTGATGAACTTGAGAATAATACTATTTTTGTTTTTTCTTCATAGGCGAACAATGATGCTGAAGTCACCGAGGTAAGCAGATCTCACTCCTTTTTGCACAGAAATAAAGTATAATCAACTTTATATATATAAACTTTTTTTATCACTTTGCAGCCTAAAAGAAGGTCGGAGAGGTTGGTAAACGTGAGTATTCATCATCAACTCTTATATACAGTTCTCATTCATTCAACAGATATGGCAATTATTTATATTCTCTATTTATTAATTGATGTATTATAACTTCTTCATTTTTAGAAACCTGCACCCCCAAAGGCAGAGCCTAAGCCAAAGGTAATACAACTGTTTAAATAAGAATTATAATAAAAGCCTAGATTAGATTCTAAATTATAATTTAGAAACAATCTAAAAAAAATCTATTTGCTACATTGCAGAAGGCGGCTGCCAAACCTAAGAAAACAAAGGAACCCAAGGAGTCCAAGGAGGAGGAGAAGAAAGAGGAGGTGCCCGCAGAAAATGGAGAAACAAAAGCTGATGAAGAGGTAAAAAAAGTAATATACTGGCAAAACTTACATATAACACCTTAAAATGATTTGTGGTCTTTCTATATAATCTAACGCCATGATGATGTTTTTTCAGGGATCGGCAACGGAAGACGCTGACAAGAAGGGGGAAGACGGGGAATAACTTTGCTGAGGTCTCATCTTTTACCAGCACTCCCTGTACCTCTTTTCTTGTACAATTCAGGGGAATATTTTTATCTACTATTTTCTAAAGGCTGGTTTTTTAGTAGTTTTGTTTTATTTTTTATGGAAGAAAAGAAACATTTTGAAAGTGATCTCATCATATCCAGGATTTTTACATTGGGCAGAAAAAACTACGTCATCGTAAATGTCGACAGGCGTTTTTTTCCCCCTCTCTGCTCTCACTTTCTAAGTGCGAGGTAGAGGGGAAGGTTGTGGGCGTGTCGTTTACACAGACAGCTGGACATCTTGCCGAGCTTGTCCGAATGACTAACATTCCATTGGCTCTATGAGGGATTTTTTTTATTTTTATTTTTGTGTGTGTGTGTGTAACCTGTAATGTGTGTTTGGGGTGGGAGGGGTGGGCAAATAACTCATTGTTTATACAGCAAAAGATTACTTGTAGAACGTTTGTAAGTTGTGTTCCATATGTTAACTGCAGTTCTCCATAATAATTTCTGCTAAATAAACATATTCTCTAGTACTGGAGTTCATGTCAGGCCTGTGCTTTGTGTGTATTGATTTAGTCTCTCTGTGATAGTACCGCAATAAATTTGTAAAACTGCTGTGAAAAAGATTTTTGGGGCTTTAAGTCCAGTTTGTGTTATGGTACCAGTGGCAGATGTGGGGTGAATATCTCTGCAAAGCCAGTGATTCTTTAATATCCAAACGCATTTTTCAAATGGTAAATTCGAGACAAACGAGTCATTACGTGTAAAATCTCTTTAGTTGTAAAGCGTTCTGACCAGCAGTAGCATTATTTTTGTGGGACTTAGATATCAATTATAAATGTACAGTTTCTTTTGATCATTGTTTATAGATGTATCTCTGTGTGGTATGGTTCGATAAAACAAGCCAATAAAAAATCAGTTGTGATAACCTGTTCTCCCTTTGATTTTGACGTTACATTCATTACTGTAGGTTTAGTTATACTTGCATTGTTTTAAAAGACTGATATGTTAAACTTGGTGATTATGTACCATGGTATATTTCAAATAATACTATTGTATTAGCGTTATGACAGTCACAACTAAAAGCTGTTACTTAAAAATCTAAACAAAATAGTTTTTATATTTATTAAACTACAATATAGTAGCTTTTATACTAAAATTATACTGGTGTTACCATGTACATGGTAAAATGCCTAGTAAGATAAATGGATAAGCAGTTGCTCACCAAGTGATCTTAACCCCGGCCCCCACCCAAACTTTCTCTGATTGATGATGATGATGACCTAGAAAACGTTTAGGTTTCTTCTTTTGCCATAAAGGTTTTTGTTTATATTCTAACACACTTCAGCTTAAGGCAAAGGAGTGTCAGAGCTTTGTGTTCAGTGCTACATTCCTGCTATTTGTAATGTTGGTTTGTAAAGCTACTGTAATGCTGTTGGATAGATTCCTTTAGGGACATTTGTCAAAGAGATGAAAAACAAACTTACCTGATCCACAAGACTTACATAAAACATGAAGAAATGAGGGAACTTGTTTGTCCTTGACTGACTCGTTTTGCCCAAGGCATTTGTCCGATTAACTGAAGAGTATAAAATGTGAATGCTTGATTTGGTTTATCAGAAGTTTCACAAACAAACAAAATAAATATATAATATTTAATTCAGTATTGTTTGACCAGTATATGTGATGCACGTGATCTCTCCATATTTAGATTTTGAACCAACATCAATCTGAATAAACCAGTCATTAACTTAAATAACAGAGCTTAATATTCGTGTGAAACATTTTCTACCGTTTATTAGTGGAGAACAAGGACAGGGCGATCACCGCACCGTCCGCGCAGTTTCGTTAGTGTATGAAAAAACAAACCCGAGTTAACCAGAGCATTGCTAAACATATCAAAATACATTTAAGAAATATATAAATATTAAGTTTCTGGATTATATGTCCTTAACTAAAGATTTCACGTTCTCATGTTTGATTATAGAAAGTGCTGAAATGAAACTGTGGAGATCGCACGAGAGGTGAAATCCCAAACCGCAACTGATCTCTGCAGATTTACAAGCTGGGAAACTTTAGTTAGGCTGGTTACTTAGGTTTGCAAAATACTTTGAAAGAGCCGGCCTTGTTGTTTCACAGTGCGTTTTCTCAGGAGCTTATGCTGTAAAAAAATTGTTGTGTGTGTGTGATGGTCTTCAGTGATGCACGCGCTCAATGTCAGTGTCAACACTGTTGTCAGAGCAGCGTTCAGTGTTCAGCACTAACGATTAACAGAAAAATGCGGTGAGAATTTTATAATGTATTATCAAAGAACTTTTGTAAAAGTTAATAATATATACATGTGCTTTAACACATAAAAATAATTTAGGCAAACGTATCTCTGTCTATATAACTTAAGTGATTGTTTTTTTTTTTTTTAAATAAAGCGTTTATAAAGTTTTTATTTGGTATTTTTTTTCTAGTTATTTATGATAAAGTTTTTTATAAAGTATTTTCAATTAATTTATATAATTTTTATACTTTACATTATTGTTACAGTGTTGTGATATATTATTATAATAAATAATTTTGTATTGGCATGACAGATGTATGCAAAGAGATTGTGGCTTTTATTTCACAATTCTGAATTTTTTAATCTCACAGTTTTAAATTGATATTTTGCCATTCTGATTTTGCCTATTTTTTCTTTTTTCTTTTATTTTAGATATAAACTTAGAATTGCAAAATATCAACTCAGAATTGTGAGATATAAGCCCATAAATCAGAAATCTGAGAAAAAAGTGGCAGTTAGCTTTAAATTTTTTCAATTTGTGGCAAAAAAAAAAAATAATGGTTAGAATTACAAGAAATATAGTCAAAATTGTAACATGTAAACTCAGAATTGTGAAAAATTCAGAACTCTGACTTTATTTTGCAGATCTGACATTTTTTAAATCAGAATTGTGAATTGAAATATAAGTTTAGAATTGTGAGAATTTTTATATATATATATATATATATATATATAGTTTGGAGTATCAGAGCTAACCAGTACTGCCGGTTTCCAGATGGTTCAGCATCAGGCTCTCAGGAAAACTGAGTTTCTGGTCCACAAGACTTGCAAACATCCTCCTGGTGCCTGTGGAAACATTTGATCAGCTGTCTGACACAGTTGCAGACCTGGTAAACAACACTATGTTGGCATAACATAAACTGTGATTCTTGTTAGAGGTCTGTTATCTGTGTTTCATTGCAGGCAGATTTCATCAAAGTGGCTCATCCGGATGCTACGTTTCAGAAAGGACCTACGTTGAAATCGAAACTGTTGTGGAAAAGTGTGTATCTGTCATCTGGTTATTCTGGCAGTACCAAACAATATTTGTGTTTAATTTTTATTTGTTTATGTTTCAGAGCCTGAAGAATATACTGGAAATTGGAGCTCTTTTGGTCACACTGGATTCAGACACAAGGCAGGTGAACTTTGAAAAATCCTTTAGACATGATTTAAAAGTTAAACAAGGGAAGATGTATTTCTGAAACGACTGTGGACTCAAAACGGTGTTTGTATGAGTTTAAAAAAAGGGAATTGGTAGGAATTGTCAGTGATTTTGAAAGAAGTCTCACAAAGGCTGCATTTATTTGATAAAAAATATAGTAATAATGTAAAATATTATTACAATTTAAAATAAATGTTTTCTGTTTTAAAATATTTTATCTTAAAATATTTAAAAAAAAAAATAATTTAATATTAAAAATATTTTGTTTATAATTTGTACCTGTAATGTTAGAGCTAAAATTCAGCAGTCTCCAGTGTCACATGATCCTTTAGAAATCATTTTAATATGCTGATTTGCTGCTCAAGAAACAGTTTTCTTTTTATCAGTGTTACATGTACATTATATATACATTAATATACAACAGCGATATATATTTTTTTATTCTTTGATGAATAGAAAGATCAAAAGAACAGTATTTATTTAAAATGGAATGTTCGGAAAACTATTTAAATGTCTTTACTGTCACTTTTGATCAGTTGAATGCATCCTTGCTGAAAAAAATGTAATTGCGTTAATTAAAGGTAATTAAATAAAGTTTCTATCTTTATATCTGCCAGTTTATGTATCACATTTCTGAGTATATTTCTCACCATTGAGCCTTTTAAATTGGAATTGCCAGATATAGTCAGAATTGTGAGATAAAAAGTCACTTAAAAAAAAATTCTATACCAGAAATGGCCATCCATATTTAAAGGGGGGGTGAAATGCTCGTTTTCACTCAATATCCTGTTAATCTTGAGTACCTATAGAGTAGTACTGCATCCTTCATAACTCCAAAAAGTCTTTAGTTTTATTATATTCATAAGAGAAAGATAGTCTGTACCGATTTTTCCCAGAAAAACACGACCGGCTGGAGGCGTGACGTGTGGGCGGAGCTAAAGAATCACGAGCGCGAATAGGCTTTTGCGTTGAGAGCATGTGGAAGCTGTGACATTACCGTGAGGGAAAAACCATCATCCAAAACAAACCATGGCTAACAGTCAGATTCAGCCGTTTATTTATGATCCAGAATCAGATCCCGAGGCTGAAACTGAACGAGAGCAGCAGCAGCAACGACTCGCTCCGAGCGGGGCTCGAACCCGGGTCTCCGATGGGAGGCGGACGCACTAACAAGGAGGCAGAGATATTTGAAGCAGTTTTACTCACCGCCTGCGGTTCCAACACACGATCGTGACCCTTTTTCGTTGGGATTGCATCATCCTTAAGAAATAAACGATGTGCAAATCCGTCGTCAAACTGGGCCTTGTTTGTAAAACAAGCATCTTCGAAATGCAGGGAACAAACACAAACACTTGCACAACTCCGTTGATGCTCTGTAAAAATAAACTCCATCCACTGGTCCCTTAATGCTGTTTTTTCTTTGGTAATCTGTGCAGGGTTGTCTTGCCCTGGCAACCAAAAACACACTTCTTTTATGACATTTCGCGACGCTCTCGCTCTGATCAGTGAATGTCTGTTGTGCTCTCAGTGCTCTGCTCTACGGGAGCGCGTGCTCTTCCGGCAGAAGTGCCTCAGGACCCATATAAGGAAATTCCGCTCCATCTAACGTCACACAGACCCATACTCGAAAAAAACTTTCCGCAACTTGTGACAAACCTGAAGGAGTATTTTTGGAACAGAAATACTCCTTCAAACATACAACTTAATTTTTGAAACTTTGTCCATGTTTAGCATGGGAATCCAACTCTTTAACAGTGTAAAAAACTCAGTATGCATGAAATAGCATTTCGCCCCCCCTTTAAGATACTTCTTTTAATCTTTGAAGGCTAGTGTGTGTACATATATAGTTTTAAATGTTTATTTCTATATTTTGGTAAATATAGCTTTATTAGTATCTATAAAAATACTATTTCCATATACAGTATGGCAAGATTGCCACCTCACCATCCACAGTGGGCAGCTGAGGGAAGATGGCGTTTACCAGCTGTCTGTTGTAGTGCTGATGCTGCAGAACCCCATCTCTGCTTACCCCATCTATGGTTGAGAACCTCTTCCATGAGATGGGACATGCCATGCACTCCATGTTAGACAGGACACGCTATCAGAATGTCAGCATGAGTTATTTGGTGTTTACACATGAATTTACATGACAAATAGCTGAATTTAATGTATGTATCAGTACAGCAACCAGGTGCTCCACAGACTTTGCTGAAGTACCTGCTATTCTGATGGAGTAATTTGCCTCAGATTATCGAGTTGTGAGCCAGTTTGCAAGGCATTAAAGTGACATGACATTCAGCCAAGTACTCAGAATTTGTGCTCTGCATTTAACCCATCCAAAGTGCACACACACACACACAGCAGTGAACACACACCCAGAGCAGTGGGCAGCCATTTATGCTGCAGCACCCAGGGAGCAGTTTTGGGGTTCGGTGCCTTGCTCAAGGGCACCTAAGTCGTGGTATAGCCGGCCCACAACCCTAGGGATAGGAGTCAAACTCTCTAACCACTAGGCCACAACTTCCCCTTATCAGACTGGAGAGGTGAGTTTGTGCACGTACCTGCTTCAGACATTGTCTGTGTATCTGTATCTGTGTAGCTTGTTGATGTAACAGCTGTCTTTTGTTCTCTCTAGCCTCTTCCAGAGAGCCTAGTGTCCTGTTTCCGTTAGTCTAAGAGGGTTTGTAGTGTTCCTGACACTCTGCTACAGGTACTAAAACACATATTTGTGATGGAGAATTATAGTGCCTATATAAATAGTCCGCTTTAATGATTCAGGAGTAATTGTGGGATTTGAACTATAGTTGAGTAGATACATCAAGGTTTTATGGCTCATATAGTATGATGTGGGACACTCAAAGATAAAAAAAACAACAAAAAAAAAACATCTATTTTATTTAAAAGCCCACACTGAGCAGACACATGCATTTTGGTGCAGTTGCTTATATGTATATGGCCAAAAATAAATATGAAATTCTGCTTGTAATTTAAATAAATGAGATTTTATAATAGCATGCTCCTTGCTTAAATTACATATAAATATCATCATAATCACTAAATATTTTCCAATAACGTGTCTTAGTATATTTAGAAGCTTAGTTTAGGATCAAAGATAAGTCGATTTTTATTGTGGGGAACAAAACATACAATGCAATACAGTGATGATTGAGAGTTGAACTAATTTCAAGTTTCAAGTCTATTATTAGATACTTATATTTTAACACAAGTATCTGAAGAAAAACAAATAGTTTGTGAATAGTCATTTATATACCTAAGTTGTAATTTAAACCCAAGTTGCTTTAGTCCAGTTAATTTTTATCTTAAAATATTACTAGTAATATAAAACTAATAAGATTCAGTAGTTTACAGGTTATGGCTCATGATTCTTTTTGCTGTGAATTCTATTTACTTCAGCAAAAATACTCACGAACGATTTTAACCTGTAAACTTCATTTAAAGGCCTTTTACTCATTAAGTATAAACTGTAAATCAAATGAAAGAAGGCTTGTAGCAGACACAGGTTTTTGAGCAAAGTTTTGACCATGTTGATAATTTAGAGGCCTTAAAATGTACTTAAATATGATACAGTAGATTTTAAATATTAAGTCTACTAGTGATTGTTTTTTGTGCAACACTTCTCTTTACAGATTTACTATGCAGGTCTGGACCAGGTTTAGCATGGAATACTACAATACAGATCAACCACAACATCTTCAAAAAATAAAAAATAAAAAAAAAATTGACGGGTTACCCACGTTAATAACAGTGAGTGATAACATCACAAATGCATTACAGATTCTGCACATTTGTCTAATTAAATTTTTTTACCCATAATGTTAAAAATAAAAGGTTTATCTTATAAATTATCTGATGACATATGCTTGGCAGCGGAGATTTAGTCACCTGCTATATATATTTTTTGTATTTACATTTAGTAAATGTACAATTTTCCATTTTATAATAACTGTTCACTTTCAAAACGCAAAATATCTGTAGTTGTACTGTATGTCTGGTCCATTTAAAAAGGAGACGGTGTCATTTGCAGTGCATTATCGCAGAGACATGTTCGCTCACGGAAGCAGTAAAGAGGCTATGCTGATGGTCCAAGGTAAAACCAACACTTAAGATCTTATTAACTGTCAATCTTAAGAGTAAATATTGACAGATTCTTATTTTTGATCCTCAGGAATGCTAAAAAAAAAAAAACCCTTCCACTGTAGACTTTGTTGATGCAATAGTTAAACCTTGATGCAAATCCCCAGCTTAGTAGAACGAAAGATCCTTATTTGTTGTGTCTCATGCACTTGGTATAACCTCACTCTTTTTATCAATATAACATTGTTAAAAAAGAACATTATTTTGTGTAATGCAACAGGTGTATTTGGTTTAAGGTTTAAAAAAAACACAATAAAGCAAATATGTATAGCATTATACAATTTAAGCTTGGTTTCAAATTGCAGCCATAAACCAAAATAATACATTCTCAATTTTGCAATGAGTACAAACACAACATAGGTACATATTCACTTTGTAGAAGAAAGGCACAAACACGGGTTTCATTTTGTGGTTGTTTATTTACCTATACAAAAGACCATAACTCAAGCCAAGGTGGGATCTGAAAAAGAGATGAATAAACATTCAATGCAGGAGACCAGTAGACGAAACAACATTAGTTTACAAAACATCAAATATGAAAATGAGCTTTTCTGAGTTGATAATCACCATGTTATGCCTCCTTCTCTGGAGCTGCCTCATCTGTGCCCTTGGTGTTTCTGGTGTAGATCACTTGAGCTCTGTGTTTGGACACCAGCTTGATCAGACCTGACAACGAGAAACGTCAAATGCCACTCCATCATAGATTCAAGATAAAGCTCAAGACATCTCTGCACGTGTTAATCTAAAAAAATGTTTGTGAGGAACACAAAGAGTTTGAGAATCAATCATATATTCACTGTTGGAGCATCAGATGATCACCTTTGTTGAGCAGCTCCTGCAGAGAAGCCCTGGCCAGCGAGCCCCTGATCTTCAGCCTCTCAGACACCACAGCGGGTGTGATGAGCTTGTAGTTGGGAACTTCTTTGTACAGTTTGTCATATGTGGCCTTGTCAAAGAGGACCAGGTTGTTCAGCTTGTCCCTAACCTTTCCTTTGGACCACTTCTACTCGAGACCAAAAACATGAAAAAAAAAAAAAAATCACAATCCATGCATGCAATTACAGCATAAAACCACTGTTGATGACTGACAGATCTCTCAAGTGATGTAAAAAAAAAAAAAAAAAAAAAAACTTGGAAGATTTACCTTCTTCTTCGCTTTGCCTCCGGATTTGTTAACGGGATCCTTGTCCTTTTTGGACTTGCCCGCATCTTTCTTCTGCTTGGTGTCCTTAGGCGGCTACACAGTTACAGAAAACGAATTTCAATCACATGCATACATTAAACGCGTATTTTAATCATTACATGGCCAAGGGTTTTAACAAATCAATGTGTGGTAATGCGACAAGCGTGTTCAGGCCTCGCGCACGATGCCGCAACACTTCATACAAAATAATCATACAAAAATGCTGAAATGGCGCACTTAAGCTATGTTACGTCTTTCATCATGCTTAGAAACGTAGGACAGTGTTGTTATAATACTGCTATTACATATGAAAAGTGGGTAAAAAGTGCTATTTTCCGACATTGGGGAGCCGCTCGAACACTCACCATGCTGAGGCGTTGCGAGCAGCGGAAGAGAAAGGAAGTGGCACGCGCGCACGTCCGCTTTGTCCGCGTGCACTTCGACTCGTGCTGTCTTTGCGCTCAGTAGTTCACGGTCGCCACCTGTAGGACTGGAGTAGGAGCGACTCTCATATGAAGCTGAGGAAACTCTTTTTGTGGCATTATTTGCCCGTTTTAAATGTGACAGTAAAGAAATGTATAATGTAAAAAGATTATCAGCACATAACCCAAGCTCAAGTTGTTACTAAAAAATAATAATAATTTAACAAGCTCAAAAAGCTTGTTAAACAAAATTCAGGTAAAACAATTCCTGTTAATATTTACATTTTGTAATGAAGCAGTTCCTGCAGATTAACTATTTGCCATCAGAGCTACAATGGCATGTGATGTCCCACAAAAATTAGAGGGGGCACTTTCACTTGCAATCACCCCAAACAAGGCAATTGGTCCGTACATGGAAAATCCAAATGCAGCACCGAGAATTAAATTCCAAACCTGCAGAACATAAATTGTTGTATTAGACAACATTAAAGCAATAAATAAATAAGACACTGAAGATGGCTAATAAGTTAAAATATCCCTGGATATACCTCTTTCTCTGAGACAGTGAGGACTGAAACTGGATGGAGTGCCAAAACCCATAGTAAGGCTTTCATGAGAAAACAACACATGAAGAATTTAACCAACACATTAAAGCAAAAATTGATGCACGTATAGATTTAAAAAAATATTAGATTAAAAAAAAAAAAAAAAAAATTGAAAGGAGAAAGTATTTTGGTTGAAGTAATAGAACATGTAGCCCACAAACACTGAGATGAATATAACTGTGCAGTAATATCCATAACCTGCTGCTCCCATGATTGCAGTTGTGAAATTATTACTGAATACAAGTGTAAAAAAAAAAAAAAAAAAAACTGCACTATCAAGGCCAAAAAGTGTGCTGGATGAAAATCAATCATTTCTGATAAATATTTTTTTTCCTGATAAAGTTTACAGACTTTCAAAAACTGATCCAAAGGTGCAATTCATTTCTGACTTCTAAGGACGGTATTTTTAGCTCCTCTCCAGGCTCCTTAAAGTTGCATGGGCGACAGACCTCTTCAGTGATGTACCTGGACCAGTTAAAAATATTCCTACACATGCTTGCTTCACAAAAAACCGGTGTGTTAAAAACCTACATGTCCAATGGAACTGAAGCAAAGATGTGGCCAATCATTGCACTACAACCACTAGATGGCGCACTTATGATGCATTATGCCGGAATTTGTCTTGATGTTATAATTTATACGTGCAAATAATATTATGTAATGCTAATATATTTATTATACTTTTCAAATAATAGACAAAATGATAACAACCTGCAGAGACCACCTAGTTCAAAATAGATTCAATAATTTAAATCATAGAGTAAAGGTTTGTGAATTCTGTCCTTCCATTTTAAATTTACATTTTGTTTTTAGTGTTGTCCCATTTTTATTGGTGCAAGCTGTCACATGATTTTTAAATGTTGCAATTTTGTACACTTTAATATTTTCAATTTCTGTTCCATTTCTCAGTCAAATCATTTTCTTTTGTTCCAGTTTCACACTTTAAATTTCTGCTGAAATTAGCATATAATAAATCATTTAGATATCTTAATTTATAATTAATAACATTATTATACCTAAATTTAGTTATTCGGTGGCAGGTTCCCATTAAACCACAGGCTTGATATTGTGTAAAATGCTGCTTGTTAGATTAATTCTTTAGAAGTTAATTTTGTTATTTTTATTCGTTTTTATTCTGTCAGCAACCCCAGCAGTATTCAGTGCATGCAGGGAGAATGAATGAGCAGACATAGAGCAGACATAGAGAGTGGGTGCACAAAGCATTCTCGGCTTTATTTAGGAAGAGGGTTCATATTTATAAAAATAAGGCCAGCCAGGTCCTGGACATGTAATCAAAGTATTTAGCCTAGAAGTTATATTATGAAAAGGAAATATAGGCTACTAAATTCTAGTTACTAGTTCTCCTAACAAGATGTATCTGTCTAGCTGTCTAGCAGTCAGTTTCTCACCTAAATTTGCTCAGCACAGTGTGTGTGTGTGTATGTGTGTGTGTGAAAAGAAGAAAAACATGAAGTACATCTAATTAAGAAATAAAAAGACAGAGAGTGAAGCTGTGAAAAAAATATTAACAACGGCCACTTAGTGTTGATGTGAAATCAATAGCTCATTCTGATCTGATAAGGATATTGGTTGAGGCAATGCGAAAAGTGGCCATAGTCAGTCTGAAGGGACATGCAACAGGAGATTCAGACGAAGAAAGAGGAAATCGGCTGATGCAGCTGCAAAAGAAACTGTTAAAAAACAATGTACAAAGAAAATTGTAAAGGCAGAAGTCACTACGACGACACACACACAGCCAATTTGCCAGACAGTAATATAGCAGAATCAACCATCAGAGGCTGACTTGAAATTTTGGGCATCAAAAGATTGTCAGCCAGACAAGCGAGGAATTATTGGGGACCCTAAAGAGAAAATAGCCCATCCAAAATTGACAGCAGATGTCCACGAGACAACCAAACTGGTTTTGGACTCCATTGAACAATACGTCATTCAAACTTACCATTCCCTAAAGCTCCATCCCAACAACATAACACACATGCCACTTGTCCAAAATGTTAAATATATGTGAGTGATTATCAACAGATTTACAAAGTGGCCAAAACCCTTCCCATGTTCAAGGGAGGATGTGAAAACAATGGTTGAAATTTGATGTCAAGAAATTATTTCAAGATTTAGGATACCAAATATGATTGAAAGTGATAATGAAACATATTTGGCCTCTAAGGTATCATAGTGATTGCCTTAAACTCTAGCTAGTCATTGGAACTTCAGTATTACATAAGACCCTCAATCAGCAGGAATAGAACAACAGAACTATTAAAGACCGGTCAAGGAAGGAGAGCTGAAATATCTGGCCACAGTGATCGCAGTTCTATCATCACAGCTCTCAGAAATGTAAAGTAGCAAGCCTATTGGCTGCGAATGCAACATAAACCAATCAGGTTGTGCCAAGTACACTGAAAATAATGACTTTGTGGTGTGGTAAAATCTATTAAATTAATTAATGTAATTTATACATTATAAAATCAAGATCAAGTTGGAACTATAATATCTTAAGTAAAAATTACACTATTTATTCATGTAATAACATAACTGAGAAGAAAGAGTAAATTGTATTATATATTTACAAGTACTATTTAATGTTTTATGGTCACAGCACATTCACCTAAAAATACTAAGTAAATGTTAATCTGAAAAGCTAAGTGCGTTTGAATCCGCGCGCTTTTTTTTTTTTTTTTTTAAACAAGATCCTTCTGGCAGTGGCAGAGACGGTTGGTTTGGTTTGGGCGGTCACTTTTGGCTGACTTATCTTCGGTAAGTTTTGACTTTTCTACTTTAGATTTGTGATAACAACTATGTGTTCATTTTCATGGTTAGATTATTGCATAGACGTTACGGTTCAAAATTATCTGAACGTAAGTTTTAATCACGCCATTATCCACTTCTATAAAGTTGAGACTGATGGTTAGTCAAAACTAAATGTAGTTAGCCGCGTTCTTGTAGAAAAAGTCACCAAGTCTGGTTAACTTCAGAGTAATTTAATGTTAGCTGGCCGTGATTAAATTCAAACTGTCATGCGTTATGTATGGAAATCGATGTAACGTGCTGACTGCCTGTGTGTGTCCTAATGTTAGCCTTATTTAACGTTACGTTAACGTTAGTCGTTTTAAATCCACAGAAAATTTCGCAGCAAGTAGCTTATCAAAGTCTGCATCAAAGAAGGAACGTTTGGAAAAATGCAGTAACGTTACCATGGCAGGTGAACTTCGCTACTAATTACGTTAAACATTGATGTGTAGCAGCAAGTGCTTGTATGAATTCAGTCATTTTATTTTAATAAGCTAGCGGTATGAAGGTACGGTCATCAAATCCTAACGTTAGACCACAGCCTTTCACGGCTTAAGTGAGGGAGGTTAGCATCAGTAGCTTCATCCATGTGAATCTCCGTCTAGGAGATGAAGCAAGAAGAACCGTTATCTTTGAACGTAATGGGCGGCAAGCGTCTCCGCCTCGTTGCCATGCCAATTCATTTTCAGGCACAAACTCGTAACAAGTTCATTGCTGTATTAAAACCAATTAAAACAAAATGTAAATGAGATCTCAATTACACAATTAGTTTCTCTCAACAGGTAAAAGAACAGTACAGGAGTGCGTGCGATATCTATCTGGTCTGACACGGTAACATTCTCATACAGGCAAGTAGAAATATTTGTAATAATACTATAATATTGCTGTTCTTATTTCTCAAACTTACACACCAAGGAATCTTTTCAAAAAATGTCTAACAAATATATAAAAATGTGACAAATAGATAAGTAAATGCATGTTTTTAACAGGTCATAAAACTGTAATGGATTGGAATATATATATATGTATTGACACATTATCAATCTGTTCACAGTACCAAAGCAGACGTGAAACTGTCAACCGCAGCCTTATCCTGTACATCAGTGAGAAAGAAGAAGAGCTTTTTGAAGATTGCCTGGTAAAGCATGATTTTTTTTTTGTCATAAAAATCATTTTTAAGCGCAAGTGAAAAAGTAAGACACAAACATGAAGATTTCCCACTCAGCAATGGTCCAAATTATGTGCAGTCACAACTTAAACGTAGTCTGGATATTAAAAAGGGTTTCCTGGCACTGTAAAGGTACAGAGTCACACAATGTATGGTTTCGCACAACATTCATTTTATGGGTACAATCTGTGAATTGCATCTGTCTTGCGCAATGTTCTACTAACTTTTTTACTTATGTTGACTCAAGGTAAAACACATTATACTGAATTTAACAATGTGAGTTATGTTAAGTAATTTTTAGCGAGCATGTTCGTTCTGCATTGATAATGAATCTCTTTTGTATTTGTGTCTCAATAGAATTGTGTTCTTTCTTTTTTATAAACTGTATGCAGGAGGACACTTGTAGTGATGTCGCTGAACACACCCTTAAGATACTGGTCATCCATGGTGCTGATCAAGAGGATCCAGTCGATGTGTCCATCATGCGGCAGTACTGCTAAAGCTTGCACACTGCTGATGGGGCTTATTTATGCCCTCAACCTGGCATACACCCCAACACTGCTACACCTTTGAGGTGTTCCAGAAACATTTCCTGGACCTGGATGGTGTTAAGATGTCCCCAAAAGTGCAATCTTTATAGTTGAAGTTGCTCTCTTAAATGCTATCAACATGGTACATGCTGTACAATCGAAGCTGTTGGTAGACTCCAAGTTACATCTCCAGCTCAAATATTTTTTACAAAATCTTGACTAATTTTTACTTCTTGAAATGTTTTAATGTGTTAAGGTTTTAAGAGCATAAGGAGCACTTAGTATCGGTTTGAATGTTGTTATTGCATTAAAGGGTTAGTTCACCCAAAAATCAAAATTAGGTCATTAATAACTTACCCTCATGTTGTTCCAAACCTGTAAGACCTCCATTTATCTTCAGAACACAGTTTAAAATATTTTAGATTTAGTCCGCTCTCAGACTAGGACTTTATTCATCAGTGTGTTCATCTTCAGTTCTCTCTTCACAGCAGTTCAGTCAGTGTACTGTTTGAGTAAATGAATTACTCCGGGATATTGGTTTGTTTGAACTCAGGGAATGTCAGCCACATTAAAAAAGTGAACAGCTTAAGTCATTTGTGGATTAATGCATTTTGGAGACGCGAACCGTTTAAAACGATTCAGTTCGATTTGGTGAACTGGTTCAAAAAGATCTAGTTACATCGAATGATTCGTTCATGAACCGGATATCACAAACTGCTTTGTTTTGAACTCTCTCTCACAACAGACACGGAAGAGAAGACAATGCTAAATAAAGTGGTAGTTTTTGCTATTTTTGGACCAAAATGTATTTTCGATGCTTCAAAATATTCTAACTGACCCTCTGATGTCACATGGACTAGTTTGATGATGTTTTCTTACCTTTCTGGACATGGACAGTATACCGTACACACGGCTTCAATGGAGGGACTGAGAGCTCTCGGACTAAATCTAAAATATCTTAAACTGTGTTCCCATAATAAACGGTTTGGACTTGTTTGGAACGACATGAGGGTGAGTTATTAATTACATAAATTTAGATTTTTGTGTGAACTATCCCTTCACCTATTTGAGAAAATATAATCCCAGATATGTGTTGGATGGAGTAAAATGGAATTTCCTTTTCTTTAGGGGAAATTGTTGGTTAATTCTTATTGTAAATGATCCGAGAGGTTACTGAATGTACCTTAACTACTTATCAGTTGATGTGAATATGTGAATGTTGACATAATAAACTGTTAAACTTTATTGAATTTATTTGTGATTTGTGAGAAAAGTATTTGATGCAGAGAAAATAACTACATTTATTTGGTAACACTGAAACAAATTATGTAACAGTTACATAATAATAGTGAGTAATAAAAATTCATTAAACTAAGTAATTCAAAATGTTAAATGGACAGTCTAAAATCTACTTAATTAATTCATAACAGTAAATATAACAGATTTATAAAATTTACTTGATATTTTCACATTTTAAAATTAAATTTACTTAATTACTTTTAATAAATAGAACCTGCTAAGTTAAATATAATTAAGTAACATTTACTTAATGTCTTCACAAATGTTACATTTAGAGTTAAGTAAATTTCACTTGATACTGGCAAGTAAGTTGTACTTGATATTACAGCAGTAAAATTTACTAAGAAAAATTGAGTGCAAATTGTTACAATGATTTTATCAAGTAAATCCTACAAGTTGTTTTTATCAGTGTAGTTTAACACTATGCATATACTCGGCTCACGTTAACAGTCCATCAACCTGCGCCTTCAAGAGTTTCATGACAGAATTTAGCAATAACACAGTCAAGAGTGCTGACCCTACACCAAGGGGCCAAACAACAGTATTTACTATATTAAACATGGATTGTTAGAGAAACCGGAGAGATAGTGACAAAACAGGTTGATACTCCACACAGATGTATTTCCCTAATTAAAATAGTCAGGAGCTTAAGAGTGATTATTGCCCTGTTAGGACTGATTAGGATGAAACCAAGGATAAGGAGTGGAGAGAGAAACTGCTTAGAGCATCCAGAAGCCCCACATAGATATGCAAATAATATGTGGTGGTGATTGGCAAATCACAAGACTCTGGACTCCGAAGCTATAATACCAGGAATAGGTGTGAACAGTTTGCAAGTAGCGGTCACTATGGACTGATTTCTTTTACAAATCCCACTTCTCTAATTAATCAGGTAATGAATGATGAGTTAAGAGGTTTAAGGTGCTTTAGATAAACGATTTTGCTCTTATCTTTAACAAGCTATATTACAAAATGTGCAGAGCGGGGTGTCACGATGACCAGGATTACATTTCCATTGTATTTCAACCCTCTCTTTTCCTCAGTTCCTTGTCAGGTATAGTTTGTATTGTGGTTGGTTTTTCCCCTGCAGTTTCTCCCTGAATTTATTTAAACTTTCGAACATTTTTTACATTGTCGTGCGCATTATATTAGATAGCAACATGTTACATTAATCTAGGTTATTCATATAGGTAATGTGTTCAGTCTACTTTTCTAGATTACTTTTTACCTAACCTAAATTTACCATTAAATGTACCATATTGATATTAAAAAGCAAAGCGAAAGAGAATATATTCCATTGTTTGATGCCAGCATTCTGGAGTGCATTAAAAATTACATTACACAAGGGTTTCCCTAACATTGGGTTAATAAAATAACCGCAGTGGGCTTGTGAATTGATAAAAAGCTAACAATGAATTTAGTCGTATAAAGGTATAATTATAAAACTATTTTAAAACAAAAACTATCAAAATAAAACATTTGAACACAAATAATATGTGTTCACCTGCATGTCGATGTGACCATTAAATGAAATCAGAGCACTGTGAATATTATGATAATATAATCCAGTTACGAGTGCTTAATTTTTAGAATCTGATTGCATAATCCAGATTACATATAATCCCTACCCAACGCTGAAAATAAACATATACCTTGAAAAAAATCAACCTGTCTCAGAATTTCAGCAATAATGTCTAAGAGGTTTTTAAATTATCCTAATTTTTTAAAGACTACAAACTTCACTAGCATTCTGACTTGCTGCTTAGATTTTTACAAGTAAATGTTACAGGAAACACTTAGTAGAAAATTGCAGTTGAAGTGACAATATAATACCCAATGCCTCTATAATTGCTCTGTCTACCCATGGAAATGTTCAGAAAGCGACTTCTCCATGGTTCGACTCGTTGTGTGTGTGTGTGTAAGTGAGTGAGACAGACACAGAGAGAGAAACGGAGAGAAGCAGCACAGGATGCTTTACTCCTTTTCAGATGAGGTTGTGTTAAGAGTGTCTGTCTTGTTTTCTTTGTTTCGTAAAAATAAAATATTAGATTAGAAGGTGTCTTTCACTTTAGTTCTTTTATATTCTCAAAAGGCATTTTCAGGAACAAGAGACGAAAAAAAAAACAGAGTGAAGTGTCTGTACAGAGTGGGACTGTTTAAATTTAACAGCCGTTCAGGTAAGATAATCTCTTCTTCTGCAATCAATAGACTGAACTATTATTAATTCATGCTCTGACTCCTGCTATTGAAAAATGATTTCTAAATCAAATACAGAATTACAGACCCAGTCACATGGAAATGCTGTGCTACGGATTGTAACAAGGCTGATTTGATACGTTTCTTTTCCAGGTTTACTCTTTACAGCTCAGAAACTGTGATCACTGCAGCATGTGGACGTGACCGTGCAGTGTTATCTGTCGGTTCCGCTCCGGTGCTGCAGGCTGAAGCCTTCGATTAGTTCAGTTAGAGCGTTTAAAAAAAAAAAACTGAACTGTGTCATGTGCATGGACATCAATAAACCACCCCAGGAGCTCGCAGCACTGTCCCGTGAAGTAAAGGTTGCATTAACAGCTTTTAATGACCTGATTAAATGATTTAGAGGCAGATGCCACTTAAAGCGAGCTCTCTTAAAACTAAAAGCCACTGAAACTGGTCTAATGTTCTCTGCGTGATTTGTCAGAGAATTTCCAGCTTTGGTATCTGCACATCTTTTGAAGCAGATTAGAGTAGGAAGAAAATCTCATATTGAAACAATGCACATCAGTATAACAGAAGAGAGGAGCACTGTCAGTAAGAACTGTCTGTCGTTCGTACCAGCGATCTACTGCCAGATTTGTTCCCCAGCGGAACAAAATGCTGTTCCAAAGCAGCGGAAGAGAAAGGAAGTGGCACGCGCGCACGTCCGCTTTGTCCGCGTGCACTTCGACTCGTGCTGTCTTTGCGCTCAGTAGTTCACGGTCGCCACCTGTAGGACTGGAGTAGGAGCGACTCTCATATGAAGCTGAGGAAACTCTTTTTGTGGCATTATTTGCCCGTTTTAAATGTGACAGTAAAGAAATGTATAATGTAAAAAGATTATCAGCACATAACCCAAGCTCAAGTTGTTACTAAAAAATAATAATAATTTAACAAGCTCAAAAAGCTTGTTAAACAAAATTCAGGTAAAACAATTCCTGTTAATATTTACATTTTGTAATGAAGCAGTTCCTGCAGATTAACTATTTGCCATCAGAGCTACAATGGCATGTGATGTCCCACAAAAATTAGAGGGGGCACTTTCACTTGCAATCACCCCAAACAAGGCAAT
The DNA here is from genome assembly GCF_003368295.1 of Carassius auratus. Lineage (NCBI taxonomy): Eukaryota > Metazoa > Chordata > Actinopteri > Cypriniformes > Cyprinidae > Carassius > Carassius auratus. The sequence continues at coordinate 15,453,051 of NC_039252.1, forward strand.
TGGTCCGTACATGGAAAATCCAAATGCAGCACCGAGAATTAAATTCCAAACCTGCAGAACATAAATTGTTGTATTAGACAACATTAAAGCAATAAATAAATAAGACACTGAAGATGGCTAATAAGTTAAAATATCCCTGGATATACCTCTTTCTCTGAGACAGTGAGGACTGAAACTGGATGGAGTGCCAAAACCCATAGTAAGGCTTTCATGAGAAAACAACACATGAAGAATTTAACCAACACATTAAAGCAAAAATTGATGCACGTATAGATTTAAAAAAATATTAGATTAAAAAAAAAAAAAAAAAAATTGAAAGGAGAAAGTATTTTGGTTGAAGTAATAGAACATGTAGCCCACAAACACTGAGATGAATATAACTGTGCAGTAATATCCATAACCTGCTGCTCCCATGATTGCAGTTGTGAAATTATTACTGAATACAAGTGTAAAAAAAAAAAAAAAAAAAACTGCACTATCAAGGCCAAAAAGTGTGCTGGATGAAAATCAATCATTTCTGATAAATATTTTTTTTCCTGATAAAGTTTACAGACTTTCAAAAACTGATCCAAAGGTGCAATTCATTTCTGACTTCTAAGGACGGTATTTTTAGCTCCTCTCCAGGCTCCTTAAAGTTGCATGGGCGACAGACCTCTTCAGTGATGTACCTGGACCAGTTAAAAATATTCCTACACATGCTTGCTTCACAAAAAACCGGTGTGTTAAAAACCTACATGTCCAATGGAACTGAAGCAAAGATGTGGCCAATCATTGCACTACAACCACTAGATGGCGCACTTATGATGCATTATGCCGGAATTTGTCTTGATGTTATAATTTATACGTGCAAATAATATTATGTAATGCTAATATATTTATTATACTTTTCAAATAATAGACAAAATGATAACAACCTGCAGAGACCACCTAGTTCAAAATAGATTCAATAATTTAAATCATAGAGTAAAGGTTTGTGAATTCTGTCCTTCCATTTTAAATTTACATTTTGTTTTTAGTGTTGTCCCATTTTTATTGGTGCAAGCTGTCACATGATTTTTAAATGTTGCAATTTTGTACACTTTAATATTTTCAATTTCTGTTCCATTTCTCAGTCAAATCATTTTCTTTTGTTCCAGTTTCACACTTTAAATTTCTGCTGAAATTAGCATATAATAAATCATTTAGATATCTTAATTTATAATTAATAACATTATTATACCTAAATTTAGTTATTCGGTGGCAGGTTCCCATTAAACCACAGGCTTGATATTGTGTAAAATGCTGCTTGTTAGATTAATTCTTTAGAAGTTAATTTTGTTATTTTTATTCGTTTTTATTCTGTCAGCAACCCCAGCAGTATTCAGTGCATGCAGGGAGAATGAATGAGCAGACATAGAGCAGACATAGAGAGTGGGTGCACAAAGCATTCTCGGCTTTATTTAGGAAGAGGGTTCATATTTATAAAAATAAGGCCAGCCAGGTCCTGGACATGTAATCAAAGTATTTAGCCTAGAAGTTATATTATGAAAAGGAAATATAGGCTACTAAATTCTAGTTACTAGTTCTCCTAACAAGATGTATCTGTCTAGCTGTCTAGCAGTCAGTTTCTCACCTAAATTTGCTCAGCACAGTGTGTGTGTGTGTATGTGTGTGTGTGAAAAGAAGAAAAACATGAAGTACATCTAATTAAGAAATAAAAAGACAGAGAGTGAAGCTGTGAAAAAAATATTAACAACGGCCACTTAGTGTTGATGTGAAATCAATAGCTCATTCTGATCTGATAAGGATATTGGTTGAGGCAATGCGAAAAGTGGCCATAGTCAGTCTGAAGGGACATGCAACAGGAGATTCAGACGAAGAAAGAGGAAATCGGCTGATGCAGCTGCAAAAGAAACTGTTAAAAAACAATGTACAAAGAAAATTGTAAAGGCAGAAGTCACTACGACGACACACACACAGCCAATTTGCCGGACAGTAATATAGCAGAATCAACCATCAGAGGCTGACTTGAAATTTTGGGCATCAAAAGATTGTCAGCCAGACAAGCGAGGAATTATTGGGGACCCTAAAGAGAAAATAGCCCATCCAAAATTGACAGCAGATGTCCACGAGACAACCAAACTGGTTTTGGACTCCATTGAACAATACGTCATTCAAACTTACCATTCCCTAAAGCTCCATCCCAACAACATAACACACATGCCACTTGTCCAAAATGTTAAATATATGTGAGTGATTATCAACAGATTTACAAAGTGGCCAAAACCCTTCCCATGTTCAAGGGAGGATGTGAAAACAATGGTTGAAATTTGATGTCAAGAAATTATTTCAAGATTTAGGATACCAAATATGATTGAAAGTGATAATGAAACATATTTGGCCTCTAAGGTATCATAGTGATTGCCTTAAACTCTAGCTAGTCATTGGAACTTCAGTATTACATAAGACCCTCAATCAGCAGGAATAGAACAACAGAACTATTAAAGACCGGTCAAGGAAGGAGAGCTGAAATATCTGGCCACAGTGATCGCAGTTCTATCATCACAGCTCTCAGAAATGTAAAGTAGCAAGCCTATTGGCTGCGAATGCAACATAAACCAATCAGGTTGTGCCAAGTAGTTTAACACTATGCATATACTCGGCTCACGTTAACAGTCCATCAACCTGCGCCTTCAAGAGTTTCATGACAGAATTTAGCAATAACACAGTCAAGAGTGCTGACCCTACACCAAGGGGCCAAACAACAGTATTTACTATATTAAACATGGATTGTTAGAGAAACCGGAGAGATAGTGACAAAACAGGTTGATACTCCACACAGATGTATTTCCCTAATTAAAATAGTCAGGAGCTTAAGAGTGATTATTGCCCTGTTAGGACTGATTAGGATGAAACCAAGGATAAGGAGTGGAGAGAGAAACTGCTTAGAGCATCCAGAAGCCCCACATAGATATGCAAATAATATGTGGTGGTGATTGGCAAATCACAAGACTCTGGACTCCGAAGCTATAATACCAGGAATAGGTGTGAACAGTTTGCAAGTAGCGGTCACTATGGACTGATTTCTTTTACAAATCCCACTTCTCTAATTAATCAGGTAATGAATGATGAGTTAAGAGGTTTAAGGTGCTTTAGATAAACGATTTTGCTCTTATCTTTAACAAGCTATATTACAAAATGTGCAGAGCGGGGTGTCACGATGACCAGGATTACATTTCCATTGTATTTCAACCCTCTCTTTTCCTCAGTTCCTTGTCAGGTATAGTTTGTATTGTGGTTGGTTTTTCCCCTGCAGTTTCTCCCTGAATTTATTTAAACTTTCGAACATTTTTTACATTGTCGTGCGCATTATATTAGATAGCAACATGTTACATTAATCTAGGTTATTCATATAGGTAATGTGTTCAGTCTACTTTTCTAGATTACTTTTTACCTAACCTAAATTTACCATTAAATGTACCATATTGATATTAAAAAGCAAAGCGAAAGAGAATATATTCCATTGTTTGATGCCAGCATTCTGGAGTGCATTAAAAATTACATTACACAAGGGTTTCCCTAACATTGGGTTAATAAAATAACCGCAGTGGGCTTGTGAATTGATAAAAAGCTAACAATGAATTTAGTCGTATAAAGGTATAATTATAAAACTATTTTAAAACAAAAACTATCAAAATAAAACATTTGAACACAAATAATATGTGTTCACCTGCATGTCGATGTGACCATTAAATGAAATCAGAGCACTGTGAATATTATGATAATATAATCCAGTTACGAGTGCTTAATTTTTAGAATCTGATTGCATAATCCAGATTACATATAATCCCTACCCAACGCTGAAAATAAACATATACCTTGAAAAAAATCAACCTGTCTCAGAATTTCAGCAATAATGTCTAAGAGGTTTTTAAATTATCCTAATTTTTTAAAGACTACAAACTTCACTAGCATTCTGACTTGCTGCTTAGATTTTTACAAGTAAATGTTACAGGAAACACTTAGTAGAAAATTGCAGTTGAAGTGACAATATAATACCCAATGCCTCTATAATTGCTCTGTCTACCCATGGAAATGTTCAGAAAGCGACTTCTCCATGGTTCGACTCGTTGTGTGTGTGTGTGTAAGTGAGTGAGACAGACACAGAGAGAGAAACGGAGAGAAGCAGCACAGGATGCTTTACTCCTTTTCAGATGAGGTTGTGTTAAGAGTGTCTGTCTTGTTTTCTTTGTTTCGTAAAAATAAAATATTAGATTAGAAGGTGTCTTTCACTTTAGTTCTTTTATATTCTCAAAAGGCATTTTCAGGAACAAGAGACGAAAAAAAAAACAGAGTGAAGTGTCTGTACAGAGTGGGACTGTTTAAATTTAACAGCCGTTCAGGTAAGATAATCTCTTCTTCTGCAATCAATAGACTGAACTATTATTAATTCATGCTCTGACTCCTGCTATTGAAAAATGATTTCTAAATCAAATACAGAATTACAGACCCAGTCACATGGAAATGCTGTGCTACGGATTGTAACAAGGCTGATTTGATACGTTTCTTTTCCAGGTTTACTCTTTACAGCTCAGAAACTGTGATCACTGCAGCATGTGGACGTGACCGTGCAGTGTTATCTGTCGGTTCCGCTCCGGTGCTGCAGGCTGAAGCCTTCGATTAGTTCAGTTAGAGCGTTTAAAAAAAAAAAACTGAACTGTGTCATGTGCATGGACATCAATAAACCACCCCAGGAGCTCGCAGCACTGTCCCGTGAAGTAAAGGTTGCATTAACAGCTTTTAATGACCTGATTAAATGATTTAGAGGCAGATGCCACTTAAAGCGAGCTCTCTTAAAACTAAAAGCCACTGAAACTGGTCTAATGTTCTCTGCGTGATTTGTCAGAGAATTTCCAGCTTTGGTATCTGCACATCTTTTGAAGCAGATTAGAGTAGGAAGAAAATCTCATATTGAAACAATGCACATCAGTATAACAGAGAGAGGAGCACTGTCAGTAAGAACTGTCTGTCGTTCGTACCAGCGATCTACTGCCAGATTTGTTCCCCCTGTTGCCATAGCAACAGTCATTATGCTTAATTTCAGATTGTAGAGTTAATATTCAGGAACTAGTACTATCTGTACCTGTATCAATGTGAACAATAGTTCACAAATATTCTTTATTTGTTATCTAAATGGGACTCAAGTCTGAAACTCAAGTAAAATCTCAGTCTGCTTTCCATCTCTGTCTGCTTTCAGTGATTTTAACCTCAGTCTGATTTCACTGTGTGATCGGCACTGTCCAGTTTCCTTCTCTGTCCGATTTTGCTGTCTCATTGCTGTGTCGTCTATTAAACTCAGCCTCTCCACAGTGATTGAGACAGATGATTGCAGCTTTACCCGTGTGGGACGATCTGATCGGTGAGAATTAAACAGGACAGACATTGTGTGGAGGAAAACCCACACTTCACAGCATCTCAGAACAGTCTCAGAACCCCAATGGATCAAACAAAGCCTTATTCTCAGGGTAATATTATTGTATTGCTCATGTTTTGAGAATTTCAGTTGCTGACGTTGTTGATGAGTGCCATTTGTGTCCGCTGCCATCTCCCATCAGCATCCACAATTGCAGTCTTTGTTGTCTGAATGAGTGGACACATTCTTCCAGAGGGATGACCTCTCTTCTCCCTGTTTGCCCTGGCACTGCCGACACCGGCCCAGCAGCAGCCCTCTCCATCTCTAATTGTCTTTTCTCTCTCAAAGGCCACCAGAAGGATATCTGACTGATAAACAGAGTGTGTAAATGACTGTGTCAAGGCAAAGAGAGAAAGATGGAACATGTAAGTATAGCTGGCTTTAAATCCTTTTCATCTTCTTTAGGGCAGATGCTGATATGCTTTCGTCTTAAATGCAAAGGTTTGAGATTTATGGTGTTTTTAACTTATTTTACTGCCTTGGTTTAAAAACTGGGAAGAATCGTTTCAAAATTCACAGTTGCTTTTTATGCATGCTTGAGTGTGTGTTGAATATATGGAGCTTCAGCTTCTCTGTCAGCCAATTTTAGCAACACAACCATATCTCCCTCTGGGACACACGCACAATAAACAAACTGAGACAAGTGTCAGGCACCAAGCAGTGCTGCCTTTTTATTGATTGTTTAAATGTTTGTCTAAAGAGTAAGAAGTCAATCTGGGCTGCGAGCATTAGACACAGGGACAGACAAGTGATTAGCCTACTTAAGAAGTATCTTCAGAAAGCTTGAATCGTTGAATTGAATCATCTTGAAGAGAAAGTAAAGGATTCATGAATGTCCGTCTTGTTATTTGACAGTGCAGGACATTATGAATGAATCTTTATGAATGAAAAACATATTCATCTTATTTATGTATGTATGTATTTATTGATTTATTGTTTGGCATTGTGCCATTTCTTTCATAACAAATAAGCATATTCACCCACAAATTGATTTTTCATTTGTTTAATCTATATTCCATATCATTTGTTGTAAATTTATAGGAAATTTCAAAAATGTGTAAATTCTAGAAGTTAGAATATTATAATTTGTTATCATTATATATTTCGTTTTACATGATGCAGATTTGGTGACTCGATTTAGTGGCATATTTGGACTCCAGTCTGAATCCCTGGCGGTGCTCATTATTTTGTGACTTACTGAGGCACACAATGGTTTGACCCAAATCTAACAATCTGTGTGTGTGTGTGTGTGTGTTCATGTCTGGGTTTTATGTTCATCTGCCTGTATAATGCAGTGTATATCTTTAATGCCCGAAATTCCCATGGACAGAATGACCTGCCAAACCTGACCTGAGATAATGTTCTGCATGAATTATTATTATTTTTAATTATTTTTGAAGAAGAAAAACATAAATGTAGTATGTGAAGTCTGATGTTTGAGAAAATATAAAAGGTCACTAACTTGGTCAATTCTTTCACCATTAAAATTTTTTTGCTGACCTGTACAGAAAATTTGTCCTTTGGTGTGACATAGCAAAAATTAAGAAAAAAATCTCTTAATAATATATGATTTATCCTCATTGTTAGACACAAATTTTCATAGTGTTTTTTTTTTATTTAATATGAAATTATGAATAACATTATTTTTTACCCATGACTTGTTTTCAAGATAAATTTTGACAACAACACAAACTTTGCTGTCATACATTCAAAATTGTAGAAAATTGAAACACAAATTGAGATATTTTTGATGAAATCCGAGAGCTTTCTGAACCTCAATAGACAACAATGTTACTGACATGATCAAGAACTAGAAACGTAGTAAGGACATTGACAAAATAGTCAATATGACATCAGTGGTTCAACCATAATTTTACGAAGCTGCTAGAATACTTTTAGTATTCAAAAAAAAAAAAAAATACCTACTTTATTCAACAATTCTTCTCCTTCAAGTTACCATCCTCCACCATCACTTAGATGTTATTTACTTTCTGCATCGATCTCTTAGGATCTCCTCCCGACTGTGTGGATCACTCTTAATTGTCTTTCTATATTTCTACGTCCTCTCTGGAGAGGACCTCAAGGTGGGTTTTGAACTCAGGTTGCCATGTGCGCATGTCAACACATGTCAACCATTCAGTCAAAGGTTCTTTAAAGACCCATCTCTTTCTTACCTTTTTATAATCTAAAGAACCTTTAATTCGCCACAAAGAATATTTTGTGAAACAGGAATGTTCTTCAGATGTTAAGGGTTCTTTATGGAATCATTTAAATAAAAGGTTCTTCTATGGCATCGTGAAGCAGCTTTGTTTTTAAGAGTGTACAGTACATATTAATTTGGATGAAAGCTATTGAGAAGCTTGACTCATTACTGTTCATGATATCTGAATGTGATTGTGTCTCAATTATTGACATGTTGCAGATGCTGATAGAGTTACTCAGACACTGACCGCTGAGGGGTTGTGATGAGAGAGGGCTAAACACCGGTGAGCTCATTTTTAACATGCAGAGTATTGACTGAAGATGTGGAACTGAAGACATACCCAAACACTTCTTGTAATATCCCAGATTGTGAGGATGGATTTGCATCTTTTGGCCTCTTTACATTTTTATTCGATTACAACAGAAATAAAGTTTAAAGGAATAGTGGCACTTTATTTTACAGTACGTGTACTAACATGTACTTATAGTGCACTTACAGTGTATTTATCTAAGAAAGTTCTGGTAATACAAGGTAAATACATGGGGTAGGGTTAGGTTTAGAGGTAGGTTTAGGGTTAGTACCTAGTTATTACATAGTTATTGTAATTACTATAATATGTACATAGTATGTACATGAGGAACAGGACTGTAAAATAAAAGTTTGGACACACCTTCTCACTCAAAGAGTTTTCTTTATCTTCATGACTATGAAAATTGTAGAGTCTCACTGAAGGCATCAAGGGCTATTTGACCAAGAAGGAGAGTGATGGGGTGCTGCGCCAGATGACCTGGCCTCCACAGTCACCGGACCTGAACCCAATCGAGATGGTTTAGGGGTGAGCTGGACCGCAGACAGAAGGCAAAAGGGCCAACAAGTGCTAAGCATCTCTCAGTGAACTCCTTCAAGACTGTTGGAAGACCATTTCAGGTGACTACCTCTTGAAGCTCATCAAGAGAATGCCAAGAGTGTGCAAAGCAGTAATCAAAGCAAAAGGTGGCTACTTTGAAGAACCTACAATATGACATATTTACAGTTGTTTCACACGTTTTTGTTATGTAAATGATTCCATATATAATTCCACTAAAACTGGTCTACTGTTCTCTGCGTGATTTGTCAGGGAATTTTAAGCTTTGGTATCTGCACATCTTTTGAAGCAGATTAAAGTAGGATATATCTCTGAGCGAGTTAATTAACTACCGGTAACTGCTAGTAAAATGCTTCATTTTACCGGTTTTCATTCATTTATTGAATTTGATTTATTTGTTTTATTTATTATTATTTATTTATTTTTGCCACAGATAAGACATGCCGAGAAGAAGGGACGTCCTGGCACTCTTTTTGATTTTGTTACCGTGGACTTTATTGATCACATTTTGGCACCAGCGCGCTGGCAACTCCTTGATTCCAGTTCCTAAAGGTAAATACTAAGATCATTCTTACCTTTAAAATAGAACTAGAGAATTTATGCATTAAGTGAAATGCTTTATTACTTTTTGTGCCACTGGCACATGCCATTAGATGTTGTGGTGGCACATCCGGTTGCTTATCTGGATCCGGATGGCCAATGAAAGCTGCCATGGATTCCAGACCTTCAGCCGTCAGTCTGAAGGTCTGGCTACATGAGACTAAATATTTCATTGCAGATTTACATAGAAGGAACAGCATAAAGACTATTTGAAACACGAAGAACATAAAGTGAAATTACAGAAAAAAGGCTAAACAAAGGAAACCTCAAACTGTTTGAAAGATATCACAATTCTTAAGAAATATGTTATTCCATTATTTATGAATTTAAGAGATTTTACAGTGCTTACATTTTCAACAAGAAAAACATATCTAGGAAGTGTGTTGAGGACTTTGTTCTTGTGTACAAAGAAATTGCAATGCAATGCAAATGTGTCTTGCTCAAGGACACCTTGACACTTGGTCAGGTGGAGCCGGGGATTGAACCACTAACCTTCCAGTTTGTAGACAACCTACACTGCCGCCACTGGATAGAGACTATGCAGTGTCTTAATATGTACTTACATTTACATTTATGCATTTAGCAGATGCTATTATCCAAAGTGTCTTACAGTGCATTCAGGCTATAAATTATTATTATTTATTTATTTTTTTTACCAGTATGTGTGTTCCCTGGGAATTGAAACAACCTTTTGCTGAGCCACTGAGCCACAGAAACCACACTCTTTTCCAGTGAATATTGTCAAAATAATTGTGCCAGTAAAACTGATATATAGCGGATTTAATTAAAGTTTTTATGCATGATATTCTCCACATGATAGTGGCGATGTGGTCACATTTAGCTCACAAACATTAGTGCAATATATACTTTAAAGGGGGGGGTGAAATGCTCGTTTTCACTCAATATCCTGTTAATCTTGAGTACCTATAGAGTAGTACTGCATCCTTCATAACTCCAAAAAGTCTTTAGTTTTATTATATTCATAAGAGAAAGATAGTCTGTACCGATTTTTCCTGGAAAAACACGAGCGCCTGGAGGCGTGACGTGTGGGCGGAGCTAAAGAATCACGAGCGCCAGTAGGCTTTTGGGTTGAGAGCGTTTGGAAGCTGTGACATTACAGTGAGGAAAAAAACTTCATCCAAAACAAACCATGGCTAACAGTCAGATTCAGCCGTATATTTATGATCCATAATCAGATCCAGAGGCTGAAATTTAACAAGAGCAGCATCAGCAACAACATCTCTATGTGGTATGTACTGAAACTGTATATATTTGCTTAGTGGTTTTGGAAAATGACTAAGTTCCACTTTGTCGTCTTTTTTTTTTTTTAAGCTGTACATGTGGAAAGTGCAGTTTGATGACAACATTGCATGTTGTTTACTTGATGTGCTTACACGCTGATAGCTAAGTTAACAACACAGAGATATTTGAAGCAGTTTTACTCAACGCCTGCGGTTCCAACACACGATCGTGACCCTTTTTCGTTGGGATTGCATTATCCTTAAGAAATAAACAATGTGCAAATCCGACGTCAAACTGGGCCTTGTTTGTAAAACAAGCATTTTCGAAATGCAGGGAACAAACACAAACACTTGCACAACTCCGTCGATGCTCTGTAAAAATAAACTCCATCCACTGGTCCCTTAACGCTGTTTTTTTTTTTTGGTAATCTGTGCAGGGTTGTCTTGCCCTGGCAACCAAAAACACACTCCTTTTGTGACATTTCGCGATGCTCTCGCTCTGATCAGTGAATCGCTCTGATCAGTGAATGTCTCTGCTCTGCTATACAGGAGCGCGCGCTCTTCTGGCAGACGTGCCTCAGGACCCATATAAGGAAATTCCGCTCCATCTAACGTCACACAGAGTCATACTCGAAAAAAACTTTCCGAAACTTGTTACCGGAAGGAGTATTTTTGGAACAGAAATACTCCTTCAAACGTACAACTTAATTTTTGAAACTTTGTCCATGTTTAGCATGGGAATCCAACTCTTTAACAGTGTAAAAAAACTCAGTATGCATGAAATAGCATTTCACCCCCCCTTTAATGAAACATGGTTTTATAATTTTGGAATTTAGTATAGTACAGTTCAATGACAATTTTAGTAGTAGAAATGTGGTTACATTTAAAACATAAGCTCTCAAATGTTATTGTATGCATTATATACTTTTATGAAAGTTTTTTTTTTGGGGGGGGGGGGTGTTGCAAGTACTGCTCACTCACATTTTTGTTCTCTTCTTGCTACAGTGCAATTAAATGCCTTGCATGTCAATACAATATGCCACTTTTCTGCAATAATGTTAAGTGCTGTGTACTATGACAATAGATGCACCACAAAAGTATATACTTTTTTGATGGACAGATAACAGAACTAGGGCCAGTAAAGCTCACCAAAGAGGCTTTCGACTTTATGAGTCCTGTGTCACGGAGAACAAGCGTGTCGCTAAGGCCAACCAGATGAGGCACATCCACCAGCGACCTCAACCCTGGTCTGACACATTGCCAACTCTTCACATAATAACGCCAACCTACAGTAGACCCGTCCAGAAGGCCGAGTTGACCCGCCTCACTAACACCTTCCTACACGTCCCCAACCTTCACTGGCTGGTGGTGGAGGACTCGGCGCAGAAGACGGCGCTGATGTCCAGACTGCTGGAGAACACGAGACTGAATTACACTCACTTGAATGTAAAGACGCCTGAGAATCTCCAGACACAAAAGAAGCCCAGAAATGCACGTATCCCACGAGGCACCATGCAGAGGAACCTGGCTCTCCGCTGGCTGAGGGAGAACATCAACCCAAACTCCGGTCATAAAGGAGTGGTGTATTTTGCAGATGATGACAATACTTACAGCTTGGAGCTGTTCGAGGAGGTACGGTACGTTTGGTCCACCGTTCATAGTGTCATTAAACTTAACCAATTCCATCTTCCTCGTACCGCAGATGCGCTGGACTCATAAAGTGTCAGTATGGCCGGTCGCCTTCGTCGGAGGTCTCCGATACGAATCGCCCAAAATCAACTCTCAAGGCAAAGTGTTCGGCTGGAGGACGGTGTTTGACCCTCGTCGACCTTTCGCCATCGACATGGCTGGGTTTGCCGTGAACCTTCAGCTCATCCTCCGCAAACCTCAAGCCTACTTTAAGTTAAAAGGGGTAAAAGGTGGATACCAGGAAAGTAGTCTGCTACAGGATCTGGTCACCCTCAGTGACCTGGAACCCAAAGCCGCTAACTGCACAAAGGTCAGTCGTGAATCTGTATCTTCATAACCTGGCTTGAGATCAAATGGCTTGTCAACGTTAACAGAAAAATGTGTTCTTTTTTTTAGATACTGGTTTGGCACACCCGGACCGAAAGACCCTTGCTTGTGAATGAAGGAAAAAAGGGATTCACTGATGGCAGCATGGAAGTATGATGAACTGCATTACTGTTTTTGAAGTTGAACAAAGCCTAAGTATCTGGAACTTAGAACTGCACTGAATTTACTGCATTGACTGAAGTATTTGACTTAAGGCTGGAATACACTACACGACCTTTGCCCAGATTTTTGCCCTGATTTGCGGTCTGGAGGAGCCGATGCATGTTGAAAGTCACGGCAAGTCTACAACTATTGGGCAAAAGTTAACACACTGTAAAAAATTATCTATAAAAAAAACAGTGTCTGAAGTTGCTACAAGCTTTTTTTAAAAAAAAAATATAGTACTGATTTTACAGACTGAACTAATTTAAAGTCAAATAACGGCATTGTCTCACAATAGCAAAATGCCAATGTACTAAAATCAGTTTGGCACCTTTAGAATAAAATGACAACTAGCATAAAAACCACAGATTGCAAAGATGGAGCAACATGATGAGTCAAAGTTCAAGTAGCTTGTCCACAAGCAGAGAATATTAATTATTAAAAGGTGCACAATCTCATCCACAAAAATACAAAGCATGGTAACACATGAGACTTAAATAATGCAATTACCATTCATTTAACAACATGAGATATAACATAAATGAAGCAAAAATGCACACAACTGATAACAAAAAAAATAAGATTTTTTATTTTTATAAAAATTAAAAGTGTCACACAAGGACCGATTTTACACTAAATTATATGATGGTCTTTTTTGACTTGCTTTTTTACTTTTAAAAAATGGCATTTAAGAGTATTTTACATTAGATCATCCAATATATTTGTTTTTAAATATATCCGATAACCATATATTATTAAAATTACAAACACTTTCTTACAGTGTGGACTCCTTTTATTTTGTCTGCTCAAGATTCTGTGTAAAAATGCAATGCTGCATATTTAATGTGTGCTCTTCACTCATTTGGTGTATGATGCCCTGTTTTTTTTCTTTCTGAAACCATTTTAAAAAGTGGTCAAAGTTTATGATGCATAGTGTTTGTCCAGATTTTAAAAGTCGTACAGTGTATTCCAGACTTAACACAACACTCTCATTGAAAAACAATTCTCAGTTTGTGCTCTGGAAAATGTTGACTAACAGAAGTTTACAAGTTTACACATGATCACACAATCATACTCTGCCCATAGATACAAAGTCTGATTGTTTGAAATGGTTCTTCCTGAACTGAACGGTACAGTATGAGGTATCATGTATGTCTGTATGATAAATAATGCTACAAGTTCAATTGGTTATATATAAAATCTTTTTTGTATTTCAGTGTTTGCACAAAAGGAAAACAACACAATAACGCTGGATCTAAAGTAAATGCACTCATAACAACTGGCTGCCTGTGGAAATTACTGAAAGAAAAATTAGGAACTTCCTATTGCCTACATGGCCAGTGCAACATTTACGTTTTCATATAAAAATAAACAAAATATTGCACTAATATGACCAGTTTCAGCCAGTAAACAGCATGAGACAATCAAAAACATAAATCTACCTTGTGTCTTGCTAACAAATGAAGCTCTCATTCAAACACACACCCTTAACTCATTTCCAATAGTATAATCTCAACATGCTCAAACATTTTCCATTTGAACTCAAAATTACACAGTACCCAGCAAGACTGCACTTTTTCATGAAAAAGTTAAATGTTTAAACATTTTAGATAATATAATGGAATGCAAAGCCATGCTTTTAAAAGGGTCATATGATGTTGCTAAAAAGAACATTATTTTGTGTATTTGGTGTAATGCCATGTGTTTATGCGGTTAAAGGTAAAAAAAAAATACATTATTTTCCACATAATGTACATTATTGTTTCTCCTCTATTGCCGGCCTTTCTGAAAGGCATCGATTTTTACAAAATTCATTGTATGAAAAGCGAGGTGTGCTCTGACTGGCCAGTGCATTGTGATTGGCTAAATACCTCAAGCATGTAACAGAATTGTTACGTCCTTTGCCATACTGTGATGCAATGTCCAAGACAATAACAATAAAACCCATTACAAACTAGGCATTTGTTTTATCCGGTGGGGACATAATTATGGATAATATAATTATGTTGTGTTGTATCGGGCACATAAACATAAAACCATGTCTGCATTTGTGATTTGAGACTTAAAATCGCATCATATGACCCCTTTAATACAAATGTGCTATTAATGTTTTATCAATCCAACTGTGACATAAAATTTTTTGTTCATTTTATTTTTGTTCAGGCATTTTGACAGTGTTTATGTATTTGATAGTACAGTTCTGTCTCTTAAGCAGTATGCTGATTTACATAAAACAGTCTTGAATTTTGTTCATTAAATGTCAACTGTCATTCCCAGATCAGGAGAATCTTCAAACTGGATTTTAAAATCCGCTTCTGCTTCTTCAAACACAATCACCTGATGAATAACAGAAAACAGATCTTTTTAGAATTTACCTTTTTATGTTAATAGTCAGAATTTTTGTTGATTTGTTGCAATGGAAACAAATTCCAAATATTTTATATTTATAAATAATATTACATGGGTTCAACACACTGAACTATATCTCTATTATAGATCAGTGGTTCAATACTGATATTTACAGTAATTCTTCAAACACATAACCAAAAAGAGTTCTTTGGAGTCAAAGAAATTTATATAAAAATGTGTATAGTATACTATATAGAGTCCAACCTATATATCATTTTGCAAATATTATTGGCTGATATGAGCCTGTCGCCGATATATCGGTATCGGTGAATATGCTGCATTAAATGCTTGTAATGGTGTAATAACTTGGTTTGTCCATTGTTTGCTACTGGCAACATGGATGAAATGATTTAAAGCTTAAAGTGGAAATGAAGCAAGTTTAGATTATTTAGGAAACTAACTTCAATTTTAATAAAAAAAATATAACAAACATGATAAATGTAATCATTTTAAAGAGAAAGGGTTGTTCTGATATAGCTTTTGCAGCTGCCATCTTGCAAGTAAAACCGTGTGTAATGTTATGGGGGTTGGTTTGCTCCAATGGCCAGTATAGTAATATAAGAATTTCTTAAAATTTTGAACACACATGTTTTGAAATGGAGGAAGATGACCCTTGAAAGCACTGCTAAGTCCATAATAAGTGCAACTGTCTATGCATTTGAGCCGATACGGCAATGGGACCAAGCTGTATTAGGGTTTGAAGTTGTGAACCTTCTGGTTTGGGGTAAAGTATGGCGCCATACAAAGTGCAGATCGGGGACAATACTCTTTAAGTGGATACTCCTCAATACTGACAATCTGACGTGCTTTGTTTGCATTTGCTGATGAAGGCGCGAAAGAAAACTCAATTTGGTTGCCTACTCACGTGCTGTGGCTTTGTGTGTGTGTGTGCGGCGTTGAAAGTTGTGACATTTGCCAAGTACGGTAACCCATACTCGGAATTGGTGCTCTGCATTTAACCCACCCAAATGCACACACACGCAGCAGTGAGAAGTGAACACTCTGCGAACACACACCCGGAGCAGAATTCGCCCCTTTTTGAGCGATTCAGAAATCACACCTGGCCAGACATTTTTTTAGGTCCACAAATAGGAAATGTCCGGGACAAAGAGGAAATATGGTCACTCTAACGTCATGGCAACGTACAACACAAAGTACCTACGCGTGTAACAAAATGTAAATCAAGCAAGCTTCTATGCATAGGCCACGAATTGTTGGCGAAATAAAACATTAGCGGACCAGTGAATAATATGGATTTTTTTCCAGAAAACATCTTGCACAAAATATATAAGAAAATGTATATAAAAGGACCTGGTTCATTCCACTGTTGAGGAAGGGTCCTGGTAGAAACAGAGCTTGCTGTGGTCCAGCATCCCAGTACCGTCCGATGTTTTGGCCATTAATGAAGACCACACCCTTACTCCAACCCTTCATGGAGACATAATAATCAGCACAATATTTCTAACCAAATTTTTAAGAATAGTTCACTCTAAAATGAAAATTTGCTGAAAGTATATTCACCGTCAGGCCATTCAAGATGTAGATGAATTTGTTTCTTTATTGGAACAGATTTGGAGAAATTTAGTCACACTCTCTCACCAAAGGGTCCTCTGCAGTAAATGGGTGCCATCAGAATGAGATTCCAAACAGCTGATGAAAACATCACAATAATCCCCAAGGAATCCACATGACTCCAGTCCAATTAACATGTTGTATAAACCAAAAAGCCACATGTTGTAATGAACAAATTCATCATGAAGATATTTAAATTTCAAGCTATTGGTTTTGGGGAAAACACCATTTCTAAGTGAAAAGAGTCAAAGATGTGAAATGACAACAGGGGATGGATTTTTTTTTAAAGTGTGTTATTTTGGACTATAAATTTGTATTCAGGCCAGAAGCAATGGTTGAAAATTAAAACGCCTTGATGGAATTGTTTTTTTTTTTTTTTATAAACTTGTAGCTTTTCACTTCACAAGTTCTGGAGTGGTGTGGATTATTGTGATGTTTTTATCAGCTGTTTGGACTCTCATTTTGACGGCACCCATTCACTGCAGCGGACCTATTGGTGAGCAAGTGATGTAATGCTAAATTTCTCCAAACCTGTTTGATGAAGAAACAAACTCATCTACATAATGAATGGCCTGAGGGTGAGTACACTTACAGCAAATTTTCATGGGTGAACTATTACTTTAAGCGTTCAAATCTTGTCATAATTCATTAAACTCACTGGCAGCTTCATGAAAGCGTCACTGGGATATCCATTCACAAATAACCTTCCCTGGAAAAATCCTGGGAAGCTTGGTTTGTTAGGAACAGACTTCCAAGGTGCTCTGTACAAGCTGAAATAAAAGCATTAATGATTAAGGTTTTGTTTTTGTTTGTTTCTTTTATCTTTTATGGCCTGTCACATAGTTCAAGATTTTACTCACCTGTCAATAAAGTCAGTAGTAATATCCAGGCTATATATTGTGAAGTCTCTAAGAGGTGTATGATTTAATAAAATGTTCCCAACAATACCTGAAAACAGATTTTGAATAGGTTGGTAATAATAAACGTGACATCTTAAAACACAAAGCATTGATGTTCATTAACTGTACCTTTGCGCTGATTGTCCATGTCTTTACCGTAATGCACACGGCCACAGTTCTCCACCAGCAGACTCAAAGTGCGTTTCTCCTGCCGATAATCAATGGTCAATTCATTTATTTGATCAAAAAATACAGTAAAAACATCACTTTTGTGAAATATTATAATTTAAAATAACTTTTTGTATATTTGAATATTTGTATATTTGAATATATCTTAAAATGCTGATTATTCATGTGATGTTAAAGCTGAATTTTCAGCATCATTACTCCAGTCTTCAGTGTCAGGTGATCCTTTCGAAATCGTTCTAAAATGCTGACTTGCTGCATAAGTAACAATTCTTATTATTATCGTTATTTATGGATTTTTTTTTTTTTTTTTGTGGAAACTCTGATACATTATAAATGTCTTTACTGTCACTTTTGATCAATTTAATGTTTCCTTGCTGGATTAAACTATTAATTTTCTTTCTTTCCCAGAAAAACCTTCCTGACCCTAAGCATTTGAACTGTAGAGTTGTTGTTTTTATATATTATATTAATAGATAGAAAATGGGATAGATATTATTACAAGGTATTACAAATATAAGATGTTTTTTAATAAACCAACTCAACATTAACAGAACACAAAAATGAGATATAAAGAATAAAATCATACCTTTCCATCAGGAACAGCCAATTCTACATTTTTGTGGTGAAAAATGCCAATGAAACTTTGGTTCACAAAAACCTAGGGGTAAAATCCTGATTAAAATTAAATTAGAGCAGATGCATATTCATATACAACCGCCCAGCTTAACTGTTTCTCAGCACTAACCAGGGCTCTGTCTCGGATGTTGTGTCCTGATTTTAAGGAGCCTCCTCGGATGATGGTGGTCTCATAGAGGGTGTATCCATATGCCTGGCCGTTACCGTTATTCACAGGCAGATTCTCCATATTGACCGGGAATTGTGATTTGAAAGGCTAGAGGGTGAAGATGCTGGATTTTGAGATTCATTTCTCAGAGTAAATGTTTCTGTCTCTCAGGGTTAATCAGGGTCAAGTAGACTTCTAACCTCATGTGTGTATGGCAGAGCGTCCCACAGGGACAGGTGCTGGAACAATATGGCTGCCTCGTACTCTTCTTTCCAGCGGATACCAGGCATCTCGGAGAGCGTTTCACCTGAAGAGCATCACAGAAATCAGCAGCGCTCAGAAATAATGTGAGCATGTTATTATTAGACACAAAGTAGTAACTTTTCCAATAAAGGCCACATGGCCAGGAGGAAAATAATATAAATTGGCGATATGTTGTACAGCATCCAAAAACATGAATGGTTCGAGGTGCAAAAAGATGCACGTTTAAAACAAACAGTTCTGTCTTTAAGATGTTTTAAACTTCAAACCGTTGTTTCAGTCTACAATACGAGTCCTCTATATAATATTGCATGCTTTCTCCAGTCTTATCTGCATCAGGAGAGAAATATGCACAGATCTAGCATCATTTACATGTCAAAATAGTTGAAAACCATTCTAAACAAATATAGTGGTGGATTTTGATATGAGAGGACAACAGGGGATCGACTTTTGCATTGGAGGAAGCATTATTATGGATTACGTCTAGGTATTTTGTCTAGAAGCAGCAGGTTAAAGTAAAAAAGCCTTAATGATGGATTTGTTTCTTACAAACATGCACCTTAACACTTGACAAGATGTTAATTGATGGATAGGAGTTTTGTGGATTATTTGTGGATTATTGTGATGTTTTTATCAGCTGTTTGGGCTCTTATTCTGACGGCACCCATTCACTGCAATTGGTGACCAAGTGCTGTAATGCTAAATTTTACAAATCAATTTTGATGAAGAAACATTTTCAGCAAATTTTCCTTTTTGGTCGACCTATTACTTAAAGGATGGGATCACATACTGTTGAAATTGCCGAGGAGATCTCTGAGAAGATGGTACTTTGGTGTGTAATCTCCTGCTTCTGACAGAGGAGCATCATAATCTAAAAGAAAGAGAGAACGAAAGGCTTGTGTTATGCGTTTTCAAATACAATTTTTCAGTCCTACATGAAATGCTTGTGCTGCACTTGATAGCTCCATACTCTGGCCATATTGTGAAGTGCAAAATCAGTTCACCAAAAATGAAGATCAAATCATCACTCGCAGCTGCATGTTATTCCAAACCTGACTTCCTTTTTCATGTGAAACATAAAAAATAAAAATATATATATATTTTAATGATATCGTGTACACTCGTCTGCTTCTTTAAATTCTTAAGCTCGTTAAAGCAGGATTGATTCTGATTGGGTGTCAATGTTTGTATCATTCATCAGCTAAAAAAAAAAAGTGATTCCAACGATATTGTTTCTCTGCGTCTTTATCATTATAGCTGTGGTGTGGAATCTGCTATTCTTTAATATTGAGAAAGACTTTTAGAGCTATATCTTTATCTGTATTTTTATAGTTATTGCCTTGGTGTGAACAGGCCTTAATACAAACCATAGCTTGTAACCAGAGCTTTGTAAGACGGGTTGGCCAATGCCCCATTCATGAAGCCAAAGTTTGTCCCTCCGTGGAACATGTACAGGTTGAAGGACATTCCTCGTCGCAGTATCTCTCTTACCACGGCAACCAAGTCTATATTAGAAAGGAAATTTCAGACAATGTTCAACATGTTAAACAGCAATTTGTCAAGGGCTTTTTAAATAATAAATAGTAAATAAGTAAAACTATTTTAATTAATAAAAAATGAGTTTAAGAAAACTATTTAAATGATTCTTTCAAAATTATTATTTATTATTCATTTTATTAATTTCTGTTTCATTTTTTATTTTTTATATGACATGATCTCACCCTCTGCAGGTAAACTGTGGTGTAAACCGCCCCATCCATCAGACCTCCCTGTCCAGAGCTCCATCACCAGCACAGGACTGTTGGGCTTTATGCACATGAGATTAATGTTAAACGTTTCATAAAACACTTTTATTTACAAAACAGACTAAAATATCTACCTGTACTGTTTCCAGATACCTGATGTCATCATGATTCATTTTCTGTAGATTTATAGTTCTTAAAGCTGGGATGGAGGAAAGAATGTTTAACACCATTCACTTTTTATTTTTAATATCTAATCTACTGTTCAAAAGTTTTGCATCAGACATTTTTTTTTATGTAGTATTAAGAAATTAATACTTTTATTACAATTTCCCCAACCTTAGGGCTAGGAATCAAACTCTCTAACCACTTCCATATTGCATTGTCATTGCCTTATTACATTTCAAAATTCATTTTGCCACGCATATGCCTCCATAGTGATTGGTCATGTGTTGTTGTTTTTGTTGTTGTTGTTGTTTTATTTAAAGTTGAATTCTTGTGTTTTGTTTGTACCTCCTTGGACTCCACCATATGTTAGACCCTCATGGTCGTCTGATGTTAGGAGAACTTCACTGATGCCTCTTTCATGGAGAGCCTGGAAGAAATTGAATTAAAATCGAGAGAAAGCATGACATCTGAGTTTGGAATGGTAACTCATACTGTACCTCTTTGATAAATGGCATGTAGTTTCCATCTCTTGCATGTGATCCATATTTGTTCTCCACTTGAACGGCAATAATAGGCCCACCTTTCTTAAACTGACATCATATTAGACCAACATCAAAGATCACTCAGAGTACTTTTTGTTTTTTTTTAGCACTTCTTGTGTTTCAGAAAGAATCCTACCTGGAAAGGCACCATTTTGGGAATGAGCTTATCAAAGTACACGTTTACAGCTGCTATGAATCCTGGGTAAGTGGTTCGCAGCATCATCTCTCTATCACGCAAAAGCCAGCTGAAGAGGGAAGTGGTTTGTTTGTGGTGATAGAAGCAGAACAAATTTTTCTTTCTGTGTGATGTAAAACTTGACATTGATAGTCCACTTCAGACATTCTGCTTGCAACTAACTGTCAACTTATTGTCATTAGAATATTAGTAGACTGGTAAATGAAGGTTAGTAGAAGAAGTTGACGTACTTGTAAAGACTGCTTTGTAGAATGTCTGATGAAGGACCATCTGTAAGCAAATATTAAGCAGACAGACTACTAAAACTCTAATGACTGGTAGTTGGTATGTAGTTGCAAAGTTATTAGAATGTCTAAAGTGGACTACCAAAATTAAGTTTTACCCAGTGTGAAGACACACTGGATATCTGTAGCTCTTTGTAACAGTTTTTTTCACCTTATGACATGCATTACCACAAAGTGTGGCACATCGTTTTGGTTTGAATGCTGCCTTTGCTTGCTGCTTCACAGTTTTTAATCACATTATCTCTGGAATTTGCAGGATACGACTTAAAAGTTATTCTACAGAAGAGCCATTTATATTTCATTTAATGGCAGAAATCACCTGGGTAGTCCTCCAAGGTCAAGATCAGAGCCTATGTACGGTCCTGGACGTAAAATTACCCAGAGACCCACCTCTGCAGCCAAGTGAAGAAAACTTCTGTGGGCAAAAAATTCATAAATAAATAAAAATTAGATACCTAAAATGATCAGATAGAAGTCAAAGAATTATAAATAAAGTATTAAATGAATAGTTTAAATAGTTAATAGTTAAAATACAGTGGAAAAAAGGTTCTTTAGATTATTAAAATGTTCTTCACACTAAAAAAAAGCTTATTTTAAGAACTGTGCACTTAAAAGTTCTTTGAGGAACCAAAACTGGTTCTTCTGTGGCATCGCTGTGAAAACCCCCTTTTGAGATTGTATATGTTATAGTTGGAATTTGTAAAGTAAATTATTTAAAAATTAATTATTGTTATTTTAATAATTAGTGAAAGTATTTCACTAACTTAATAAACCAATCAATCTGTACTCGAAAGCTGGAATTTGTAAAGAAGCATGTGTATTTAATTTGTTTTAATAAATTATTGCCATTTTATCTAAATAAATTTATATCTGAAAATTAAAGAAGCACAGTTAACTACTTAAAAATGTAATATTAAGATTTTTAAAGTTAAAGTATATAACAAAAAATAAATCATAAAATGAATGCGTGAAAGTTGTAGTTTGTAAAGAAGCATAATTATTTTGAATTGAATTGTTGTCATTTAATAATTTAAGCATTGATCATAATGACCATTTAGAAGCTTGCCATTTACAGCTTCAGACCTCACTCCGATTTTAAAATATCTTTACAGTTTGCAATGATATTAGACTTCGTCTCCAGTTGGAGGGTTGTGTTGTTATGGAAGAGCAAGGATCTACATTAATGATGTATTCCCAGTGCTGTGCAGACCCCAGATAATGATGCAGACCAGGATGAAACGAGAATGAGAACAAAGTCCCTCCTGACAACAGCAGAGCGACAGTATTGTCAGAGGACCGGCAACAGGAGCTCTCTGAGATGTTTGTCTAACTACCGTAAGTGAGAGGTGAAATCCTTCCAGGATCAAAATACACTGATCACATATAGCGCTAATGCTCTCACAAATGGGAATTAGGGAAAGAATAGGGAGGATTTCTTACTCTATGTCAAGGCCTCCCTGGAAACGTAGTTCTCCTTTCTCTGGTTGATGGAGAGACCATGGCACATCACTGCAAATTAAACGCAGTCTGATTATTAAATGCTTCTCAATGTCTTTGACTGTGCTTGTCAATTTCAAACCTACACGGTGAGAGTGTTGAGACCACATGCTTTCATTTTCACCATCCGATCCTTCCAGTAAGCTCTAGGCAGGCGGAAGTAGTGTAAAGAGCCCCCCAGAATACGAAAGGGCTTTCCTCCCAGAGTGAACTGAGAAGAGTTCATCCTCAGACCCAGTGATCGATTTATCCTGATCTTTACTGTCGGACCTCTGGACACACAACAAGAGAAACACTAAGAGAAAATAAACCATTTTCCTCAGGGAATTTACATTAACATTTCAATAGTTAAATCTTTGAACAAACAAACAAATAAATCAATAAATACATACATAAAAGTTGGAATTTGTTAACAAGGACAGTTAATTATTTTGAAGTTATTTTTCCCCATTAATATTAGTTCATAATTGAATAATTATAAATAAATAAATCTTCAAAAGAAAGAAGCACAGAATTAATTAATGCCATTTTAATAGTTAAAGTATTTAACATAAATACATACTTGAAATTTGAATTTTAGACAGTTAATAACTATTAAATAATTTAACATAAACAAAAATAAATATTTGAAAGTATTTGTAAAGAAATTAGTATATAGTATACAATAGTGTACATAATAGTATATAGAAATTAGTAAAGCACAGTTAGGCCTAGTTATTTTGAAATGGACTAACACCATTTTTACAATTAAAGTTTCAACGTAAATAAATAAATACATAATTGGATATAGTTGAAATTCATAAAGAAGCACAGTGAATTAGCCTACTTTGAAATTGATTATCACCATTTTATTAATTAAAGCTTTCAAAATGAATGAATAACTGAACACCCAATTACAAAGAGAAGTTAAAAACTAAATGTTTTCTGTAAAAACACTGCTACGATATTGGTAACATTTTTTTTAAGTTAGGCCTTCATACTACAGTAGTAACAGTAAATAATGCTACATCATAGTTACCCTTCATCAACTGCTCATAAACCTAATACTCAACCTAACGCTATAGTAGGCTACATGTTGGTAATTAATATTACTCAGTACTTAAACATTAAAATACACTTTAACCAGGAAACATTCAAATTCCGTGCAATTCAAAAACCCTGCTAATGCTGAGTTGAATAGTGAATAAATGTACTTATTTATTTTTATGTAGCCTATTCCTTCTGTGCAGCTGCATGCAAAAAAAAAAATATTAAAGACTTTTTTTAACTTAGAAGAAATGTTGCCTTACCTGAAGTGTCGGTATATAATAAAACACGCGAGACTCAAAAACAGAATAACATATCGCCTCCTATGACTCTTTCTTATACTGAAAATAGCCATGTGTTCCTGATTTAAGAGCTATGCAATGTTTCAAATATATTCTGAAATAAAGTGCCCAGTAGTATCTAGCAAAAGGCAGGGGCATTTAAAGCTGCAAGTTTGTGGGAAGTGGCAACAAACAGAAAGCGTCGCTTGGGTATCTGCGGTGTAGTTCTTGTCAATCAGCGGGGTCTAAAAACTACAAATCCCGTCATATGGCTCACCGCACCGCGCATGCGCAGCTGCACTGGCCTGATGCTGTTTTGTTGAGAGCTTGCTTGAGAATAGAGAGTGAAACTTCAAGGCTTCGGGGGAAGAAACGATTTTAGTCTAAATAGGTACATGAGGTAGGACGTGCTGGATTGATATGTTGACATGTTTTCTATGGTTATAGGTGTCCGATAATATCTATTAAAGTAGATTTGTTTTGCTGTATTTAACTGCTCAGCTAATGATCTACTGGCTAATGCTGCTGGTTTTGTTGTTTACTAAAGAACTGATACATCAAACTGCTTCGTGACAGTGGTTTTTGATAATCGAAATGATGGTAATCTTATCTGTCCTGAAATATTATGCGTTTTTTTTTTTAATATATAGATATATTTTCTACACCAAGCTTTAGTTCTGGTCAAAATATATAGTAAAAACATGATTGATATTATATATGCGTGACCCCTTGATCATGGTCACGTGGAGTTCCACTAAGGCATATTTTCAGCATACATGTCATGTCATTTCATCTGTGGGCCTCTAAGTTTCCTCTAATAAAATTGAAGAAACTTTATTTAATGTATTCCTTTATTTAAGTTCATGACTGAGGTTTTTCAGTGTTGTTGTTTTTTCTTCTCAAAGCTGCTGTATCAAATGGATTAACACTGAAATGAAAGCATGGAAAGTTAGGAATCCTCAGATATAAAGAATTGTCTTTCTCTGGAAAGTTTGCAGGCGTGTCCTCCTCCTGTCATGAGATCTTGTCTGGCCTCTGGCTGTCCCTCCTGCAGTTGATGACTCTGCAGCCGGTGTGGAGATGACGGACAGTGTCAGAGCGTTTGTCCGCAATGTTGCGACGGTCAGAACCTAGTTTTACATCTGTTAAACCCTATGTTTTCATATACGACTTGAAAGCTCATCAACATCTGTAAGTTCTTGGTGTTAGGTTCTGGTTGGAAACACATTTATTTTCCTTTAAATGCAAATCAGCATATAAGAATGGCTTCTGAAAGATCATGTGACACTGAAGACTGGAGGAATTCTGCTAAACATTCTGCTTTGCATCACAGGAATCTAAAATCAGTTATATTACACTGTAATACTGTTTTACTGTATTTTTATCTGTATTCAGACTACTTTTAAAATCATTCACACAAGTGGCACCCTTAATCTAAGTGGCAGTCTTTCTGTTTCTTTTTAGGGGATCAAGGACTCCATCCTGGGCATTAGAACCATCTCTAAGCTCGATGCTCGGATTCAGCAGAAGCGGGAGGAGCAGAGGAGGCGCAGAACGAGCGGGGCCCTGGCGATGAGACGGGCTCAGAGCGAGGAACGGAAACAGGACAGGTAGATGTGCTATTAAAATTCATTCATTCAGTTTATTATAATACTATCAGCCCTGATAAAATAGGTTTCTTTGCTTCTTTCTATAACAGTGAACCAAAACTAGCAAGTCGTATTTTTCAGTGCTGTGCCTGGAATGGAGGCATATTTTGGGTATGTTTCTCAATCTCTTATTGGCCAACTATGCATTGGCAAAACTATTGTATTAAAAAAAATCCCATTTGTTTTCTCTCACAGCTAAGCCTGTTCCTGTTTTATCGGGTGTTTATCCCATTGCTGCAGTCCCTCACTGCTAGAATCATAGGTATGTTGTGCTTTTAAGGAACCTTCATGTCATGTAGTCTAGATATGTCTTTGTATTAATGCTTGTCCTGCTGATCTGGTTTCAGGTGACCCTTCGCTGCATGGTAACGTGTGGTCCTGGCTGGAGTTCATCCTTACATCTGTATTCAGTGCTCTCTGGGTCCTGCCTCTCTTTGTTCTTAGCAAGATAGTCAATGCCATTTGGTTCCAGGTGAGACTTTTCTCACATCAGACATTCTTTACAGTGATTTTATGATTATTTTATAATTAATTAAGTTAGGCAGGATTTCATAGTGGTAAAATCATCAGCATCCAGTCTTTATATATGTACACTAGTTGTTGATTTGGTGCTCAAGAACCACATAGGCTACATATCTACCTGTTTAGTAATATTTGAAATCTTAAGTTGTCAATTTCGTTCTGTTTTGCTGGGCAGGACATTGCTGATCTGGCGTTTCAAGTGTCTGGACGGAAAGCTCAGCCTTTTCCCAGCGTCAGCAAGATCATTGCAGACATGCTCTTCAATCTTTTGCTCCAGGCCCTCTTCCTCATTCAGGTAGTCGTTTCCTGACATCTTTACATCTCCCTTCAACTTGCTTATCTACATACTTTTATATCTGTTGTTTTTAGGGATGGATTGTGAGTCTCTTCCCCATTGATGCTATTGGTCAGTTGGTCAGTCTCCTGCACATGTCTCTGCTCTACTCACTTTACTGCTTTGAGTATCGCTGGTTTAATCACGGTAAGTGTGGGACACCTCTGATCAATCAGTGTGATAAACGATCCGAGTATCTACTCTAAACCTTTCCTGATTGACATTGTGTCTCCTCTGCAGGGGTTGAAATGCACCAAAGGCTGTCAAACATTGAGAGAAACTGGCCGTATTACTTTGGCTTCGGTTTGCCCATGGCACTACTGACTGCGATGCCATCGTCATACATCATAAGGTGCAATCGCAGTCCATTTCGACTTATTTTCACCATCTTTTACTCTTATTAAAAAGAAAGCCCATTTTTATGTAGTGAAAATTACATCACATTCAATCCAAAACCCACAAGGGAAAATTGTATTAAACTACTTGCTCTCTTGTCATTTCAAATCTGTTCTTTCTTCTGCCGAACACAAAAATTTTGGTCCATACAGTTGAAATCTATGGGAACCAAAACTTCCACAGAGGAAAGTCAGTTTTGAAATGATATGAGGCTGAATAAATGTCACTTTTTTAATATATATATATATCACTTTGAGACATCACTCTGAATGTTTTCCTAGACATATGTGATATACTTCATATACTACTGAATCGTGTACTCTTTCCTCCAGCGGCTGTTTGTTCTCCATTCTCTTCCCGCTCTTCATCATCAGCGCTAATGAAGCAAAGACCCCAGTCAAACTCTAGTAAGTGGTTTTCTTTTGTTTTACACAAAACTTACTAAAAAAGAGATTTTATTGCTGATAACACTGGCGTTTTTTCCAACATCGCAGCCACTTCCAGCTCCGCCTCTTTTCCCTGGTCGTCCTCATCAGTAACAAACTGTTCCACAAGACGGTGCACCTGCAGAGCTCCATCACGACCTCCACGCCCACAGAGAAGTTGCCCTCGCCACACCTGTCCCCTACGCGCCAGCGACCCATGCCCCCACAGTGACCTCTTTCAGGATTCCCAGTTGGGTTTGGTTTGAAAGAGTCAGGTGGATGGGGAAAAAATATAGTGTTTTCTGTCAATGTTCTCCTGAGGGATGAATGGGAAGGGTTAGTAATGTGAATGGCCGGTGTTTGGAACTTGATCGCCTTGTGCTGATACACAAGGTCATGATTTTCTCTGTGATTTTTGTTGGACTATTTTTGTACCCATTATGTGCCATTTGGGCGATTTGTAGAGATAGCACAAAGAACAAAGCATGCACATTTTCTGTGAACTGGCTATCCTCCTCTTTTAGGTCCTGTAGTTTCTATCTCGAGTCGTTTTTATCTATTTATGGCCTTCTTTTTAATTTTATGTAATGGCTTTTTCTGCCTTGTGAGGGTCAGACATATGACAGTTTGTTTCTCATTTAACACTAAACTCTATGTGATGCTTTAGCTAATGACTTAAGTAATGGATGAGTAAAAACTGCACTGGAATCTGGACTAGACTGAAAAACAATCAAATTGAAAGGCCTCTTTATGCAAGGGATGTTTCTTGACCTAAAATGTTGCGAGTTGTCTGCTAGACGTTTTAAACTCATTACTTTATTGTCTGCACATCTTAATGGAATGGTTTGGCTGAAAATCATTTATTCCCCCTCATGGTTTCTCTCATCTGTGGAACACAAAAGTAGATATTTCGCAGAATGTTAATGCAGCTCAAATCCCTATATCCTTGTAATTTATGAAAAACAGCAGTGTGGAAATTCTTTGAAATGTCTCCTTTTGTGTTCCATAGAAGAAAATCATGTTAGGAACCACATGAGGTTGAGTAGATGATAGCAGTATGTTTTTTTTTAATGTAATTTTTCTGAACTGTTCTAGAAGTAACAATGTAAACTCAAAAGGGAGCTGCTTTAATTTGGTTTCTTTTATAATGCGTTTTTATTTTGGGAATACCATGTCAACATGATCCAGTGTCATCTGTAATGGTTTGGGGATGATTTCCAACAGTATGCACAAGCTTTAGGAATCTGCTGCTGTCAGGTGACACTGTCAAACTGTGTGACATGTGTGAAACTGTTCTTTAAATGATCACGGATCTAGTTTCTGATGAGTGCTGGCATGTTAAGTGGATGTCTACTGTGGTGTATGTTTCTGGAGTTCAGTACCTGGACCTGTTTTGAAACATTTGAAACTGAAGCACATATTATGTCATTGTATCTGCGGGGGGTGGGTGGTGTGTGTTTTTAAAAAAGGGTTGTAATTATCGTCAGGAGTCAATAGTGTTACACCTACAGATGGAAATTTGTGAGTGACATTTTGTAAAAGTATTACATTATTTCAATAAATTTGGTCTGTGTACAGTATTTGTACAGAATTGTCTTATTTTCCGAAACCACTTGTATTGCATGGAAGATACTTATTTTGGGAAACCCTAGTTAGTAAGTATTTTACAAAATATGTTGCTATATTTTACTTTTACTCAAAAACTTAAGTTATTATGTTTATAATGATGTGTTTTAATATATAAAACTAAATCAGCAAATTAGAATGATTTAGTAATGATGCTAAATCAGGAATAAATTACATTCATTTTAAAATATATTTAAACAGAAAACTGTTATTTTAAATTGTAAAAATATTTCACAATGTTTTTACTGAGTATTTAATAAAATAAATGCAGCCTGGTTGAGCATGAGACGACTTTCACAAACATTTGAATAAATCTCAGTTATTCCAAACTTTTGACCTGTAGTGTAGATGTATATAATTTTTTAAAATCATATATAATCTTATTACAATAGCATGTATTAGTCACAGTACATGAGATAACTCGAATAACTTTTTTTTTGGAGGACAAAACAGACAAATATCCTAAATACTTTTGCTTTAGAAATGTTATGAACTTCATCAAAATACTTTTTCTTCTTTACATAAATCATTGTGTACTTGTAAGGGAAATTTAATCTAACAGTTAAAATAGCATACAAATGGTATGATATTTGATAGTTAAAGTTGAATTATTGTTAATTATTAAAGTTGAAAGATGAGTGCTATTTGTACTCCACGCAGTGCTGACTGTATTTCTCCCTTTAGGACACGTCATATCTGGAGCGCCAAGCGGAACTGGCCTTGACACCCTTGAGTGACATCTCGAAGACCAATCAGCGAAGGCCGTTTTCACAGAATCGTGACGCTGAGCCAATTAGCTCCCTCTCTACGTGGATAGGCGGGGATTGGTTGTGTGAGAGTGTGGAAGGGCTGAAGTGAGTGAACCGCCGATGAATAAGACTGGTAATTTTGCACATTTCTAATCTCATTTATTGCAATTATACGGTTTCTCTGTCATTACATTTACTCCAGTGCATTAAATAACACATTTATGTATAATTTAATGTAAGGTGTGAGATAGGTGTGATGTTAGCCAGCAGCTAAGGAGCTAATCAAGACCTTAATAGTTTATTATTATCACGAATAGTTTATCAGAAGATCACAGACTTTATGTGCATACTGATCATCTCTGAACTGATTTATCTGCGGTGAAGTATCAATGAGTAGGGTTTTGTATAGAAATGTGCACAAACTGGCTCTCTTCCTGATTTTATAAAGACTTGACACTTTAATAGATGAAATAATGGGCAGATTTATGCATTTCTTAAAACGCTTTACCCTCTACAAGTCAAATTTGACGCTTGAGTGGTTTGAAAACCTCTTTAATCAGAAATTGTAGAATTGCATAATAATGTTTAGAAGTTAAAATCTGCCAAAATTAGCTTGCTTCTTGTACATAGTTTGTTGTTTAAGGAGCCCTATCATACACTTCTCTAACATTTATTTTAGATCATATGTATAGTGTTAGTTGTATTACCATTATTAACGTGCTGTGGTTGTCCGTTTTGTCAGGTATCAAGAGTTAGTGCTGCCTCCTGTGTGTTAAGATGACCAAGCTGGGCTTCCTGCGTCTGTCCTATGAGAAACAGGACACCCTGCTGAAGCTGCTCATCCTGTCTATGGCAGCCGTCCTGTGTGAGTGGATGCACATCACTTTAAATCAGACCCCCTGTATGTCAGCTGTCCTCTAAATCCATCTGTCCTGTCATTTTCCTCCAGCGTTCTCCACCAGACTGTTCTCCGTGCTTCGCTTCGAGAGTGTCATCCATGAGTTCGATCCGTAAGTTCAGCTTTCGTTTCATTATTGCAGTGCCCCAGCATCCGAACACATGCTTAAATAAGTTTCCTGTTTGTTGTTGGCAGGTATTTCAATTATCGGACAACTCGCTTCTTGACAGAAGAGGGCTTTTACCAATTCCATAATTGGTTTGATGATCGGGCTTGGTATCCACTTGGGAGGATTATAGGAGGCACCATCTATCCTGGTACATCTTAATGACACTGAAAGTATAGCGATATTGTGCTTTTCAGCCACTTGTTTTTCATCTGATGGTTGATAAACCTGGCGGAGATCTAAATGTAAACTATATTTAGGGACTCTTTGACTAGCAAACTTACAGCAACCGGTTAAAAGCACTTTAGCAACCTTGTGTTGTTTCCCCTACAGGGTTGATGATCACATCTGCGGCTTTATATCACGTGCTACACTTCTTCCACATCACCATCGACATCCGCAATGTGTGTGTGTTCCTCGCCCCTCTCTTCTCCTCCTTCACCGCTATTGTCACCTATCACTTCACAAAAGAGCTCAAGGTGAGATGAAACTCAACACTCACCCGTCTTACACACCGGCTAATTTTTTGTCTAGCTAACTTCTGTAACCGATGTAACACCATATGTTGCAGGATGCGGGCGCAGGGCTTCTGGCTGCCGCCATGATCGCAGTCGTCCCTGGATACATCTCCCGTTCTGTGGCAGGCTCTTATGACAATGAAGGTATAATCTTACTGCAGAGATGTGTGTCAAATTTTTTGAATGGATCGATATGGTAATGATTAAATAAAATGGTTTTGATGCTTTTACAAATAAATGTTTTATAATTTCTGTCAAATATTTATATAAATATACACTACTGCTCAAAAGTTTGGTGTAAGATTTTTCTCTTTTGACAAAATAAAATACTTTAATTCAGAAAGGACACATTAAATTGCACAAAAGTGACAGTTTCAGTCAAGCAAAGAATTATATATTTTTTTGGACCAAAAAAGTTTCAACATTGTTAATAATAAGAATTTCTTGTTATAAAATTGTAAAAAAAAAAAAATGTATATATATTTAAACACAATCAGTAATACTGTGAGTATTATAATTAAGTATTATAAATATTATAGTATAGTATTATAGTATTATAAATAAGTAATATATATATATATATATATATAAAATATTGTATGGTAGTATGGATAAATATATTTATAGTATAGTTTGTTCTTTTTTGTGTCATTGTGTTTTAAAATAAACAAAAAAAATTCTAAAATATTATCAATGCACATATATCAATGTATAACAATTTTTATTTTGTGATGCAAAGGAATCGCCATTTTCTGCATGCTGTTGACGTACTACATGTGGATCAAAGCAGTGAAAACAGGCTCCATTTATTGGTCGTCCATGTGCGCATTGGCATATTTTTACATGGTGAGCCACATTGTTACAGCAAATCAATAAATTGTGTTATTTAAATACTAGGGCTGCCCTCAACTAAGCATTTTTCCGGTCGACTAGTAGCAGTAGTCGACTAATCGCACATTTATTAATAAACTATTTAATGAACTAATTTCTGAACAAAAATGAGAAAAATGCCTGATGTACTACCACATAGACCAGCCGTTAACGATCTCTCCATCACAGACTGCGTGACTTTTTTTTTTTTTTTGCGACATAAAGTTTAAGTCGACTTTTAGGGGGCAGCCCTATTAAATACACAAAATACTTTGTTTCAGTAACACAAGCTTTGTTTGTTGGTGTCAGGTGTCCTCCTGGGGTGGTTACGTGTTTCTGATTAACCTCATTCCCCTGCACGTGCTGGTGTTGATGCTCACTGGCCGTTTCTCTCATCGCATCTATGTGGCGTACTGCACAGTCTACTGCCTGGGCACCATCCTCTCCATGCAGATCTCTTTTGTTGGATTCCAGGTAAGGAGTTAAACATCAGCTGACAAATAGAAGTAATCACTATAACATGAACTTCCCAGTAGATTAATAATCTCTCTCTCTTTTTCTTCTTGTAGCCCGTCCTGTCCTCTGAGCACATGGCTGCATTCGGAGTGTTTGGCCTGTGTCAGATTCACGCCTTCGTCGATTACCTCCGGAGCAAACTGAATGCACAGCAGTTTGAAGTGCTGTTCAAGAGTGTCATTTCACTGGTCGGTATCATCCTGCTCTCTGCAGGTGGAGTGCTCATGCTGACAGGTGAGAAGAGAAATAAATAATATATATATATTTGTATTTTAGTAAATATTTATTTATGGTCATTTGAATATTATTTTGTATTGTTTGCGTTTGTATTGGCATATGTTAGGGACAATCTCACCTTGGACTGGGCGTTTTTACTCTCTGCTGGATCCATCATACGCCAAGAACAACATCCCCATCATCGCCTCTGTTTCTGAGCACCAGCCCACCACCTGGTCCTCCTACTACTTTGACCTGCAGCTTCTGGTCTTCATGTTTCCAGGTAAAGCACCTTCCTTTTTGCCTTTAAACCATCTGACCAGTTGTGTTATTGTTAACTAAAACTATGGAATGAGATGTTTAGATTTCTAAAGTGGTGAAAGGAAACTAAAAGAGAATTTTTGTGTGTTCTCATTTGCCCTAATAGCAAATCACAATAGCATTACTATGACTTCATAAAAGAGGAAAGAATCACAAAAGATGGTTTACATTATTCAAAAGAGAGAAAGATGTCAGATTTGCCGAAACACTTAGGCATCAAATAGTTTTATGTAGTTTATTTTTTAAGTGTACATAAAAATGGAAAATATATTTTTTTATTTTTGCTAGATTTACAATGTTAATAACTGTGGAAACACATCATCACAGTCTGTGAAAAGGGTCCATTAAATAACTTTTTTTTTTTGTTGTTAATTGAAATAAATATATATTTTAGTTCTGAATGAAAATTACAAATAACATCTTGGTTACAATCTGAAATACAGTAGGTTAACGTTGAAGTACTTAAATGACCAAAACTGAAATAAAATTTAATTAAAGCTCAAAAGAAAAACTTATTAAAATGACAAGCACATAACCAAATCACAAAAACTTAAATTAAAATGAAAACAGAAAATACAAAAATAAAGCAAATTCAAAATAGTTATAAATCAATTTTTAGTATATAAAAATGGTAAAATGACAGTGCATCATATGTATTAAATCTGTCATCTCTTGTTTCTCCAGTTGGTCTTTATTACTGCTTCAACAACCTCTCCGATGCCACGATATTCATCATAATGTATGGCGTCACCAGCATGTACTTCTCAGCTGTGATGGTAACACGTTTACTGTATATTACTCAATCATTTTGTAGGTATTTCTTTTAAAAAAGGAATCTCTGACCCTTGTTCTATCCGTTCTTCTCAGGTGCGTCTCATGTTAGTCCTGGCTCCCGTCATGTGCATCCTTTCTGGCATCGGCGTCTCTCAGGTCCTCACCACCTACATGAAGAACCTGGATGTCAGCCGACCGGACAAGAAGTCCAAAAAGCAGCAGGACTCCACTTACCCCATCAAAAACGAGGTACGATCAATGCTCTTGATCTTTCTTAGCTTTCCTTACATCATTGGTTCTCTCGGTGATACTGGGCTCTTATTGGTCCGTAGGTGGCAAGTGGGATGATTTTGGTCATGGCGTTCTTCCTCATCACATACACCTTCCACTCCACCTGGGTGACCAGCGAGGCGTACTCCTCCCCGTCTATCGTGCTCTCGGCCCGCGGTGGTGATGGCAGCCGCATCATCTTCGATGACTTCAGAGAGGCGTATTACTGGCTCAGACACAACACACCGGAGGTCAGCGAGAGCCGTCAAGATGCTGACCCTCACAAACTTCCTCATTCTTTTGATTCCAAGCATTTTTGCTCATCTCACATTACTCTTGTGTGTGTACAGGATGCTAAAGTCATGTCTTGGTGGGATTACGGGTATCAAATAACAGCGATGGCCAATCGAACGATTTTGGTTGACAACAACACTTGGAATAACACTCATATCTCTAGAGTGGGTCAGGTAAGGATGTAGTTTACTATAGTTTCAACTACAAAAAAATACAGTTTTGCTGTTTACAGTTTTTATACTTTGGACATTTCTAAAAATGTTTTTCTTTTGTGCAGGCTATGGCCTCCACTGAGGAGAAAGCCTATGAGATTATGCGAGAACTGGATGTTAGTTACGTCCTGGTGATCTTTGGTGGACTGACGGGATATTCATCTGATGGTATGGGCTCCGATGCATTTTGACCCATGGAAGCGAGTTTGTGGGTATTAATAGGGATGCACCGATGAATCGGCAGCCAATATTTATCAGTCGATTTCTTTATTATTTTAAAGCCATCGGCATTTTGTAAATAGCATGGAAAGGGCAGATACCGATGGTTATTAATTAACTGCATGGAGACAATGATATATGTCGAGGATATGTCATAAACCACCAAGCATTAGGCCTAGATTTAAGTGAAAATGAATGGCAGGTAATAGGCTATGCAGCTTTTTGTTTGAAACCAGTGTAGAACACAAGGTTACATCACGCACCTGCAGCTTTTCTGTGAACAGTGAAAACAGAATAAATCTATGCAGGCTACATAAAAAGGATATATAGGCCTATATACAATATATTTTACTTCAAATCATTAACAAAACAAAATATATATATATTTTTTTTACAGAGTTTTGGATAATTGTAATGCGCTCAAGTTCACGGGTAAAAAAAAAAACGAGACCGCAGAAGTAACAGTTGGGAAAACAATGCAGTGAAGACGCTTGTGCCTCACACGCACATCATGCTTATGTTTAGCCTAAATACAACTTTAAAGGATTTGTTGTGGAGAGAAGGGAAGGAACTAAAAAAAAAACCAATTGTGTTTGTAAATTTGCTTTTATTTAGCCTACATAATTTCTGAATGTAATAATAAAATGCAACTAACTACCAATTACGTTTTTCCCTTCTCAAAATGCTTAGGAGTAGAGGGTTGTTGTTGTTTTTTCAATCAATGCTTATTTTTTTTTCTCTCTAATTTTTAAGCCCTGCTTTATGCAATTGACCAATATCGGTATCGGAATCAGTCAATAGGTTTTTTGTTAATATCGATATCGGCCCAAGAGATCCTATTGGTGCATCTCTAGTACTTAATGCTTGAATTGTAGTTTCTTAATCAGATGGAACCTAAATAGCATAAAAACAAATATGTTTATGTGTATTTCTTTAATTAGACATTAATAAGTTCCTGTGGATGGTCCGTATCGGGGGCAGCACAGACACAGGGAGGCACATAAAGGAACACGACTACTACACACCCACCGGAGAGTTCCGTGTGGACCGCGAGGGGTCCCCCGTCCTGCTCAACTGCCTCATGTACAAGATGTGCTACTATCGCTTCGGCCAGGTCTACACTGAAGCCAGTAAGTATCTCCTGTGTGTTTCTTTCTTTCTTTCATTGGTTCGTACCATACTTGATCAGTTAGATGTTTCTCCAGTTAATGTAGTTACACCCACTTTAAAATCTTTTCTTTTACTAATTTCTTATGATTGACTATTATTTTATTCTAGTTTTCTTGATTAATATTATTTTAATGAATATTACTTTGTAATTTTCTAATAAATAGGGTAGTTTTAGTATTCACACACACACCGCACTTTTATTATTTTCATAACTGACATTATGGAAGTTGAATGAGTTGCAAATGCTGTTTCATGTTGAGTTTTAGTTCAGTGTTTGAACAAAAAAAGTCTAAGAAGTTAGTGATGACTAGAATTAAAATCTAGATTAACTTTTCTTTCCAGAACGTCCTCCTGGTTACGACAGAGTTCGTAACGCTGAGATTGGTAACAAGGACTTTGAGCTGGATGTGCTGGAGGAAGCGTACACTACAGAGCACTGGCTCGTCAGGATATACAAGGTACATCTGAACTCACCTGTGCATCTT
Organism: Carassius auratus; assembly: GCF_003368295.1. NCBI lineage: Eukaryota > Metazoa > Chordata > Actinopteri > Cypriniformes > Cyprinidae > Carassius > Carassius auratus. The sequence goes on from NC_039252.1 coordinate 15,490,109, forward strand.
TAACTGTAACTGTCCCTCTAAACCACTAAACAAACGTCCACTGATGATCTACTGCTTTACCTCCACAGGTCAAAGACCTTGACAACCGTGGCCTCTCAAGAACGTAAAACCCAGAACTCAAAATCCCACCCCCCTCTCCGAAAACACAGCACTGAACATCTGCGGCCCCCATTCCATGATCTGAGGAGAAAGCGTGAAGATTTTTTTATACTTTTGTTGTAATTGCTGAAAGAGATTTTCTTTGCGTACCTTTTTTTTTTTCTTGGTTTGTTTTTTACATTTGATTTTCAAATGTGATGTTGCCTGGGGGCAGAAGGTGTCAGATTACCACATGTAAATGTGAGAAAAATGTGTATAAGTCATTTCGGCAATCAACTGGCCAGATAACGGTTTGATTTGTCTTTCAATGGGTGAATAAATGAGTGACTGGGATTCAATTGATCTGTGTATTTATTTTTATCCAAAAAAATCACATGCATTCTGAACGTTTGGAGTCCAGACCCACTAAGATATGGACCCTCGATCAACACCTGTTCGTCCAAAACCAAGCTGCTCATTTTTAATAAACTCAAATAGAACAGATTTTTCCATACATTTAAAAAGTTTTGTGTGTCTTCCACTCAGAAGTGATAACTGATTATTTATTTTTCTCCTATTTCGATGTTTTCAGGTTTTTTTTTTTTTTTTTTAAATGCCTGAAATTGATCTTACACTGAATTTCGTATAGTTTATGTAAGAGCTGGGCAAAACGAAAACGCGCAGAAAACAAGTGAAAGTTGGTACCTTTTTGCTTACATGCCCTCTACTGGACACTAATGAAACTACAGCTGTGGGTTGGTCCCGGTTGGTCCTGGTGTGGCGTCATTGTAAGCATGCGCACTAGGTCAAATGAATGCGCGCTCCGGTCCACAGCAAGCGCGTGTCATTGAGGGAGGTGATTAGAGTGTCTTCTTCTGCATACATGACTTTCTGTCGACAATAACAATGTGGCGCAAGATGTTCACCTCCGTCCCTGCTTTCAGAGCCCTGAAAGCACCCTGTCGGAGCTTTAAAAGCAGCAGCAGGGGACCTGATAAAGACTTCTTTAAAGGTGAGATGATTCACTTAATACACATTTTTCGTACGTTTATATAAATATTAGAGACATTAAACGTCCAGAGTAAACTGTTTGTGCTGACAAAGTCATGGTCGCCTTCCCTAATTTCTCGCATTTCAAATCCTACTGTGACTGACATAGGTTGGCTCATTAATATTAATTTGGTCGTGCTGGCTTTGATCCGTAAACTTCCTTGGAGAGTCGAGCCACGTAATCTAATCAATATTCATAAGTCAAGCCTTTCTCGAAGTATCTGTTCGTTCATTCGCTAACTGCGTAACGCCCGCTTGCTTTTCAGCAAATCGGCGAGCACTTCAGGTCGAACGTAGCGATGCGTAATTAATATTCATAATGTTGCATTCGCTTTAGTAGGAATATTAAATTCGCATCCTGCACAACAAATATTAGATGTATAACAGTAATTCAGTCTAGTTTTAAAACTGTAATCAAAGTGAAATATATCTGTAGTGTTTATAGTTGCAGTAGATGCATACACATTATAATTTGTTTTATAGTTTTTTAATAAAATTCCATTCCTGAATAATTCTTGTCAGTGTTTTTTTTTTCTTTTCTATTTGATATAATAGTATAATTATCAAACGAAATAATTGTTTTCTTCCAGTATTTAGAGGTATAAATTAGAAATTTACTTCAAACCAGCTTTACATTACTAATAAAACACATTATCGAACAAAATTACAAACAAAGTATGTTTTCAAGAAAATGTAGGTAATGATGAAACTGGCTTCTACCAATAAAACATACTCTCATCTGTCTCATATGTAACTTGTTTGCAGATCTGGATGCTCAGCTGCGGGCGTTTCGGGACAAAGCGGCCGCAGCGATGCCCGGCAGTGACTGGAGCCCGATTGAGTTGACCCCCGGCCTGCCCCCGGAGAGGGCCGATGTGGTGATTGTAGGAGGGGGAGTCGTAGGATGGTCCATCGCATACTGGCTAAAGATGAAGGCGCGAGTGAGGGATGGTCTGAGAGTGCTGGTGGTGGAGAAAGACCCTACTGTGAGTTTATTCAAGGGGCACTTTGAAAGCATGTCTCAAAAACTATTTAACATGTGTTTGATGCTACGAAGGTGATGTCTATGTAGGCAGCTCAATAAGTTTTAAAACACAATGTCTGCTATATACTGAGGAATGCTATTAATGATGTATTGATCATGTTTTTTTTATTTTAAAGTTCACCCAGAAAAAATAACTTGTTGTTCAGCTCCCACCAGACATCATATCAATGTCTTTGAGAAATAATAAAATTTAGTAAAATAAAATTACAAATGGACGTCTGACTAAATTAATTCAATTTGAAAGAATAAGTGAATAAGCAAAATGACTCTAATATAATAATGGTATCACCATTATGGTAACACAGTCCTCATTTAGTTCAGAAAATGCATAGAAATCATTCAAATTAAATTATATACAAGAACATTTATTTGATTTCCCCATTTGTCTCTGCATCGTAATTTTTTATGCAATGGAACTGAATTAGATTTTCAGTGCAAGCCTTTAATTCAACTGGAACTGATTTGAAACAAGTCTGTCTGAGCCTTTTCTGCGGAGAAAAAAAATCCTGCTTCCCTGTGAACTATCCCATCTGCTTAATAAAAAATATTTTCTTTCTCTCTTACCCTTTTCTTATATATTTTTTTGAATTAGAAAAGATTTCTCCTTTTGTGTTCCACGAAAGATCAGAGTGAGGTTTCAGAAGAATTGAGGCAGAGTAAATGATTATTTTTTTTGGTGAATTAACTGTTTAATGGTTAATATATTAAAAACATAACACAAAATAAATCAGTGCCCAAATATATAATTTCATTTATTGTGATGCATGAATGGCTGGAAAACATTTTGCATTTTGTAAGATTTGAATTATAATCTTAATACAAGATAATTACAAAACATTTGATGTTCTTCTTTCTACAGTATTCCCAGGCGTCGACTGTGCTGTCATGTGGTGGAATTCGGCAGCAGTTCTCCTTGAAAGAAAACATCATGCTGTCTCTGTTTTCAGCTCATTTCATGAAGAACATTAATGTAAAGTCTTCTTTATTACACTATTAAAAGCTTTCTGAAATATTGTTCCCGTTACAAATGCACTGTAACATACATAAATTATGATGTAAAGTCTCAATATCAGGTAATTTCTAGAGACTTTTAATATTTTGTTAGCGAGTCTTTCTAAATCTTCTTCTTCACCTGGATCATTTAGGCTGGTGTAAAGTTTTAGGATACGAATAAATGTCTTTAAATGTGTATTTCTGTTGTGTTTTAATGTAACAGAATCATCTCTGGGTTGTAAATGAAGACCCCGTTGATCTGCAGTTTAATCATTCTGGATATCTCTTCCTCGCCAGTGAAAAATCAGCTCATATCATGGAGGAAAACTACAGAACTCAGAGGTAACAGAAAAAGTAGGATTACCCAAAGTTTTTTTTTTTTTTTTTTTTACTATATTAGGCATTTTTATTATCTTTTGGGTTAACTCAAGCTTTCATATTAACTGATAAACAGCCTCGCAATACAAAGTTAAAGATAAATCGAACATATTTGTGATTTTATGGGTAGATACGTGGGTGCGAAGGTCGCCCTCCTCTCACCATCCCAGCTGAAGGAGCGATTCCCTTGGATGAACACGGAGGGGGTCGCTCTGGCTTCTCTTGGTTGGTGCCCATTTTCACAATCTTTGATACATCTAACATCCAAACTTCATTATTGAGTGACATATTTGTTCCTCACTAAGGACTTGAGAACGAGGGCTGGTTTGACCCCTGGTCTCTCCTGAACGCTCTCAGACGCAAGGCCGTGTCTATGGGAGTCTATCAGTGCTTTGGAGAGGTCACAGGTCAGGATTCACACCTACAATGTGTTAAAGTTTGTCAAATTCTCCCCAAATTAGAGCATGGTTTCCTACATTTGGTACGTTTTTTTTTTACGTTGCATTCTTACGTTCAAACTGGAACTCAAGTTGATTCTCTTGAATTTTTAGGATTTAAATGTGCTGCAAATTTGGCAGAAACCACAGATGGAGAGGTTCTTAATGTCCAGAGGATAAAATATGTCAATGTAAGTTCATCTCAAGCCTTCTCAAAACATCTCAGAACAGCGCTCTGTTTTGAAACTTGTTTGCATAATTTATGTGCTTTTAAAGTTGAAGTGCAAGCGTAATCGTTAGATGTGGTGTGGTTGTAGGTGCGGATGCCCAACAGTCTGGAGTATCAGCCCGTGGAATGTGCCGTTGTGGTTAATGCAGCAGGTGCAAACTCAGGAAAGATCGCCTCCATGCTCGGCATCGGATTAGGCCCGAAAGAATCCGTGTCTGGTGTTCCGCTACCCGTGGAGCCCAGGAAAAGGTTAAGACTACTTGTGTAGTAAACAGTGGTTACCCTGTAATTTGAAGCAGTTTCTAACCATTTGCTCACTTAAATAAATAAGAAGTGCCAAATATTCTAAAACTATATTAAATATTCTTGTATTATATTATTATTTAATATTATTAATAAATCATACAATTTAAATTGTATGATATTAAAATATCATTTATATTTATTATTTTATTGCACACTATTTTTATTACACAATTACGATACAATTTAAATAAATGAGCAGTGCCAAATATATTTTTACATATGTTATTTATATTTTTATATTATATTATAAAAATAGGATTAATAATTTAATATCATTATTAATCAATAAGAGATGCATTTCATTTTTATTTAAATGAATGAGCGGTGACAAATATTCTAAAATAGCTGTTGCGTTTAGTTTAAGATATTATATTAGTTTTATTAATATATTAATTAGATATTAAACCTACTGTATTTTATTAACTAAATCCATCCATTCTTTAAACTGCTTATCCACTGTAGGCTTGTGGGAACGCTAGAGCCTATTATTAAATATTGTTAATAAATCATTAAATATCAATAGTATTTAATGTTAAAGTAAATTTAGACATTTTTAAATGACATTTTAATTATGTATAATTCTAGCTACATCGTCCCTATCTCCTCCAGGTTTGTTTATGTGGTACATTGTCCTGATGGACCAGGGTTGGATACTCCATTTCTGATTGACTATTCAGGGGTTTACTGTAGACGAGAGGGACTGGGAGGAAATTACATCACAGGAATGTCACCAGAGGAGGTATAGGCACGTTTTAAGTCAATCTCTGACCTATAAGATTCATTGTCTTCAAGAATGTATGCATTTGTTCATTCATCCATTAATATTTCTACCTTGTGCAGACAGAAGAACCAGATATCAGTAACCTTGATGTGGACCACGAGTTCTTCCAAGAAAAGGTCTGGCATCATCTGGCAAACCGTATTCCTGCATTCGAGCAACTGAAGGTGAATTTAATAATGTAGATTTGTTGTTCATGTTATCTGCTTCATGAAGGGAGTTTTCTTGACCTTTTTAAAATTCTACCATTCAGCTTTTTCCAAATGAAACCGTTTGCTCTTATGGTCCATCTTTTTCAGGTTTCAAGCGCGTGGGCTGGGTTTTATGACTACAACACCTTTGATCAGAATGGTATTATTGGACTGCATCCTCTTGTGCCCAACATGTACTTTGCCACGGGCTTCAGCGGTCACGGTCTGCAGCAGTCTCCTGCGGTCGGGCTTGCCGTGGCTGAGCTTATACTGGACGGAGGCTTTAAGACCATCGACCTTAGTGCTTTTGACCTTAAACGGATCCTCCTGCAGGAGCCCATACTAGAGAGTAACATTGTGTGAGGAGCACAAAAACATACCGGGAAGATGAATGTGTCCCCAAAATGGAGCCACTTGACATGAACGTTATAATGACATCATAGTTCAGACAGAACTCTCACTGGAACAATGGTCAAAGTTCAGTTTGGAAACCAAACATAATCAGAATATTAAAAGGGTTAGTTCTCCCAAAAATGAAAATTCTGTCATTAATTACTCACCCTCATGTCGTTCCAAACCCGTAAGACCTCCGTTTATCTTCGGGACACAGCAAGAATACATAGCAAGGAGTAAAATAGTCACATGGACTATTTTACCGAAGCCCTTGCTACGTTTCTGTGCATTGATCAGGGGTTTAACCGTAATTTTACGAAGCATCGAGAATACTTTTTGTGCGCAAAGAAAACAATTTTTTTGTATTTTTGTTTTTCTTTGTGCACAAAAAGTATTCTTGTAGCTTCATAAAACTACGGTTAAACACCAGATCAACGCACAGAAACGTCGCAAGGGCATCAGTAAAATAGTCCGTCACATGGACTATTTTACCAATGCCCTTGCTGCGTTTCTGTGCGTTGCTCTTGGTAATATTCTTGCTGTCTATGGAGGGTCAGAGAGCTCACGGATTCCATCAAAAATATCTTAATTTGTGTTCTGAAGATGAACAAAGGTCTTATGGGTTTGGAACGACATTAGGGCGAGTAATCAATGACAGAATTAAAATTTTTGGGTGAACTAACCCTTAAAGATATGAAAGATGAGTGAAAAATGCTGCTGGATTCAACAAAATAGTACTGTTCAAGAAATGTATGGTAGAGATCAGAAAATTCAGATGGACATTTTGTGAATTTGTAATTGCATATTTAAATTTGCATATGAAACCAATCATGATACATCCTATTTTTGTTTTGAAAGTGCTTTTCTAGATGTTCATACGGTTTCAGAAATGAATACCAAAAATTTTCATAAACTTTAAAAGTTTGTTTCTAAATCAGACATCATGGACTGAATTTTATAAACCTGTACATATTTTAATGTGTGTTAATATGGATATGAATACACATGCATATTGTGGAAGAAGATAGAAATGTGCCGTTTTATTTTAGCATGATTTATCAATTTCTATATATTTTTTTTTAGTAAATTTCCATGTTAATTTCTTACAAAAAACCTTAGTGATCCCAAACTTTTACACACACATACATATATAACAAAGTTAAATAGAAAACAAAAACAAACCCATAGAGGAACACAGTATGCAAACAGTTTGGATGAGAGAGAAAAACTTTATCTCTTTGCTTTTTTCTCAAACATATCCAGGACAGATCTCTCTTTGCGTTTTACACCTGGAGAGAGAAAACAAGAATTAATAGTCTGTTTGAGTCAAGAATTTCTTAATAAAATCAATTTTTTGTATATATAAATAATATCTTTAGGTATAAATAATTACCTTTGGTGATAGTTTTGTCATCTTTGTCCTCTGAAGAGCGCTTTGCATATGCTGCTTTCATTCTCTGAATATTCTTTTTATGGACAACGTCATGCTCCACAAGAGGACGAGGGTAATCTTTACCCACAATGCACCCTGCTCTCTCCTGAATGCTACGAGGAGCTTTCCAGGGCTCATATATGTACTCTGCAGGGAATTTATTCAGCACTGGAAGGTATTTCCTGGAAGACAAGCTAAGTCAGCATTTTGGAAGTACTTGTTTCACAGAAACTTTTATATTATTAACAGAATATAAAAAACAAAACTAACTTAATGTAATCCCCATATTTGTCAGTTTTCTTTCCAAAGGCGATTGGAGAGTACACTCTGAAATACTGATGAAAGAACGCGCTGGCTGAGAGCCACTGCCAGTTTCCTGCGTTTAGCGACCAATCAGCATCCAGCAGCAGCTCCTCAAAAACCTTCAGATGATCGTGAGCAGAAACACAGCAGGTCAATGATTGTGTCTCTGATCGGTCTGTAACATAGCAGGGAAATACGCCAAACATAAACCTTTTGGCCCTCCTCCCAGCTTATCCACAAGTCTCCTCGGGTCAGAAAACAGGCGACCGCATGCCGGGCGAGGTGATGGATCCAGCCCTCCTGACGTAATTGTGTCATGATGGCATCAATGAATGGGAATCCGGTTCGAGCCTGAATTCACACATCGCCATCCTCTGTATTATGTTGATTAGAATACATTCAAAAACACACACACACAAAAACCTCACTTTACCTCTCTCCATGCTGCCAGGTGCTCGGGATTGTTGTCCCAGTCCACTTGCACACAGTGAGGGTTGCCTTCCATTCTGTTGAAGTTTGGGATCCCGACGGCAGTGGTGTAGAAGAACTCTCTCCACAGCAGCTGCCCATGCAGGGAGACTGGAGGTTTAGAGTGCTGCTGCTGCAAAAGACACCACCGCTGTCAGCCACACCAGGATCTCGCACTGTTAAACAGCTGCTTGTGGCTCAAGTAATGCAGAAGACGTCTGACATACCCCTGTATACACTTCTGTGAGCCTCCACCAGAAGGTGCGTGCAGACAAGCAACCGAATCGGACGTAGGGGCTCAGGACGGTGGTGCTGGGGATAATGGAGTTGGGGGACGTCTGTGGTTTTTCAAACTTGCACACCCACGCCTGCAAATGGACAAAATCCATATTTTCTTGTAAAGTACAATGTTTATATTGTTATTTATTTTTCCAAATTAATATTGTAAGCTACTTATGCTTAAACATTAAATGTATGGTTTAAATGTCTATATAAAATATTCAGCATGTATTGGAGGTATATTTATTGAATCCATAGTAATGCATTTCATGCTGTATAAAGATCACCACAATAAAAAAATTATCATAAATTAATTTTAATAATAATTTAATAATTTTTTTTTACTAAGATATATTTAGAGTGAGAAAATGTATTTATGTATTTTAGTATGAAGCCTATTCTAAAAATCTGAAAATCTCTTTGATTTTCACTTTGAAAATGCTATATTTATTATTGATATTTAATTATTATTCTTTTTTACATTTGCATTATTTATTTGTAACATTGTTTTATCCTTTTTTGGCACACTTTTTGACTAGCACAATGCAAAATTCTGAATATATATATATATATAATTTTGACTATTCATTTTTTTATGTTATGCTTATATATATATATATATATATATATATATATATATATATATATATATATATATATATATATGTATATATGTGTGTGTGTGTGTGTATTTATGCATGTATGTATGTATAAATGTATATACTGTTCTCTGCATGTGCTCATCCAGTCTGCGCAGAGCTTCTTGTTCACCCCCAGGGAACAGCTCTGGTCCTAAAGATGACGTATCCAGCCCAAGATCTGCAAGAGTTGGAATCCCAAACTCCTCTTCATGGTCCTCAGAAGATGGAGTGGATACACCTTCCAAAGAAAGAGGCATTACAGACTCATCTCATTTAGCACGATGTCCAAAAAGGTGTCTGGATACCTTTCATGTCCTCTTTGGTTGGAGCAGGAACAGGTTTTTTAGGAGGACCGATGTCCTTCACCACACTTTGAAGGCGTACGTAAGTCATGGGAGGCTTGCCGTTGTTCTCGTCAATAATCCTGTTTGCAAATGCAGGTGAGTATTTTTTTTTTTGTATATCTTTATCAAAATATGATTTACAAATTACCTGTCTATGTTGTAGAGAGTGTGAGAAATCTTCGGAATAGCTTCCACACCACATTCCTTGGCTAACTTCATGACTTCCTTGTCTCTGCTCTGACTGTACGGCTCCGTATCAACCTCGAAAGTCAAGCGAGTGATCTTCCATTTCTCAAAGAGCTTTGGAAGGACCTCTGTGGGCGGCCCACTGACAACAAACAGCCTAGAGGTACAAGAAACAAAAAAATGACATGAAACATCTTGAATGAAGAAAAACATATCTGTCCACAATTGACTCCAAGTGCTCTCAGCTCGAACCTCTACCTGATCTTCAGTTCCCATCCCTACCTAGAGTTGAGTTTCTTCAGACTAGCGTCCAGGTCTCTGAGAGCTTCTATCAGAAATCTCCATCGATTAATGCCTATGCATGTGTTGTTGGAGTACCAGGGGTCCAGCAGGAACAGGGGGTAGATGTGTCTACAGTCTTTCAGGGCAGCGATCAGAGCAGGATTATCATGTAAACGCAGACCCTTGCGGAACCAGTGAATAGAGTTATGGCTCATGGTCACTTTTAGGATGGGCAGACCTCTGCACGGTTAGACGGGTAAAAAGGGCACTAGAAAAATGAGCATAAATAGTACTTTAACACAAAGTCCAAATACAAAAATGTGTTTTTGCTGGCAGTGGTTTTGTACGTTTGATTTGATTTGGTAACCATTTTCACATTAATATCAATAATTTTGTTTTTGTTACAATTTCCTTTTTCGCTGTTTATAAAATAGTTTTAAATTAAACTGTTTAAACTTGACTTTTTATTATAAGAATCCTATCAAATACATGTGTATTTCAAATGAGTATCCACCATTTCTCAAATGAGTTTCTAAAATTTTCAATTCAAAATCATCACACTTGTTTTTCTTCAAGTTAATATGAAAATAATTCACTTAAAATATTATTTCAGTTTTCAACTGTGCATTAATATAGCTGGGATAAATGGTAGACTAATTGATAAACTCAGTATTCAGTACTGCAACATGAGTCTTTTTAGAATTAAAAATGTAGTTTTAAGGGGTAGTAATAAATTAAAATGAACTAGAATCTAATATGCCTCATATTTACAACCGATCGGATTCAAAGCTTTGCCAGTACAAAGAGCTTGTTAATTCTGCGCTATACATTATCGTTCCTCTTGTTGAGCCTAAAGTCTTCTGCAATCAAAAACACACATTCTGAGATAATAGTGCAGTATAAATAAATACCCTATGGGTGTTTTAATCAATGAAAAACTGATCAGTACTTACGGGTTTTATGATTACATGAGTTCTGGCTTGCGTTTTGTAACACATTCCCCAACGTTACAAAAGAGCCATTCAGCAGCACGTGTCTCACAAGCTCAGCCAATCAGTGACTGTTTACATGCTACAGGCTAGCCAATCAGGATTTAGTCGGTGAGGCATGCGCAGAGGGTTATTTTTCCCATGTGTTTAGCTTGTCGCATCCTGATTGGTTGCTGTTTAGCGGGCTGAATCATGGCGGAAAGCGAGAACGGAGGAGCTGCGAAAAGATTGAAAACCGATGCGAAGAATGACTGCGGAGACGCGGGAGAGCCGATATCCGACAGCCTGGTCTCGGACTTCAAAATCAGCCGAATTCTGCGCGACTGTGCGCGGGAGAAGAACATCTTCATCCATGGGAAGGTGCGTGTGACGGAGAGAAATCACTCTGTGTAATCAACTACCATCTTTTCCATTTCATAAGATGCTGGTATTTGAATTAATAAGCTCTTACTCATTTTTATAGTGCTTATTAAATGCTGCTTTTTTTTGTTATAGCCTACACACTAATCCAATTGCTTATAGTAGTAACATTTAATGTTTTATAGCATTATTTATTAACTTGTTTTATAAGGTCCCAATAGTTAAGGTTAGTAAATGTATTAACAAACATTAACGTTACCTAACAATGAACTATGCTTTAGCTTTTTATAAAACTCATTAAAAAAATCTACTACCGGTAGTTTATAGGAATAAATGTTACAGTGACCTGTTGGGTTATGTTGTGTTTTCTAGGTGAAGGATCAAGACGCAGTTGTGATCCTGGAGAAAACTCCCATCAGACAGGACACACTGTCTGAGTTACTGAAGAGCAGTCAACTCAAGCTGGAGATGAAGAACGATGTGTACAGCACATACCAGCTGCAGGCTCCTGCGCACCTGAACGGTAGGATCACAACACAACAACAGGTTTAAACCAGCTTCTCTCTGTCTGTCCGTCCTATCTGATAACATATACAGGAAGAGTGGCTTGCTTGTGCTACCATGCTGTATATGGTTTAATATAGTAAGCTTTTAGTATCCTGATTCCTGATACAACATGGTATTGTTTTTTGATACCATCACTGTGAGATTTGCTATAAATACACTACCCTTCAAACGTTTCGGGTTGATATGATTTTTTAAAATGGTTTTATTTATTTTAATTAAATTTTAAAGTCTCTTAACCTGTATTTATTTTATTTAAAAATACAATTAAAAAAACCCAAAATTTTGTGAAATATTAGTGCAAATCCTCGTGATGCCAAAGCTGAATTTCAGCTTCACTACTTGTGGTCTTCAGTGTCACATGATTTGCTGATTTGCACCTCAAGAAACATTGTATAGTATTATTAATGTTGAAAATATTGCTGCCTTATATATTTTAATTTACAACCATTGTACTTTTTTATTTTATTTTATTTTTTATGGAAAATTCAAAAGAACAACATTTATTTAAAACATTAATTTACATCTGCCTTTTTATTTTTTACCAGTGATTTATGATTTAAATATATTTTTTAAACATTCTGTTTTTTTGTTTTTTTTTTGCCAGAAATCTCTTATATATTTTTAAAAAGTGTAAAAATATTATTGGAACTTTTTCCTTGGAATTGATATCACTGTCCCCAATACTGCTGGCATTACCTTCACGGCAAGTTCCTTAAAAAAAGTTTACAGTATAGTTAATGAAAAACTTGCACGACTGCTTATTGAATGTCCAAAGCTTGTTCAGCTCCATCACATGCATTTTACAAAATCCACACCATCACCCATCAAACCAAAAATAAAAAACCAAATTGTTCATAACAGAGATCAAAACGACAGTGGTGTGCCCTGCGACAGAGAAGCATGTTAAGAAGTATTTGCATCAGGAGGTTTTTCTGGTTGAAGAATCGGGAGAGGATTACCGTAACCTCACTCTACCGTACATCAGCAGTCAGAGCTTCAGTGTGCAGGTGAGGCTTCACTGACCTCTGACCCTTCATTTCAATGCTTTTCCTGTCCCATGTGTCTCCTTCCTAAATGAAGCATATAAGTGCAATGCCCATCTTTCATTTGGTTTCAGTGGGTGCATAACATATTGGAGAAGAAAGCCGAGGCTGATCGGATTGTTTTTGAGGATCCAGACCCCGATACTGGTTTTGTTCTGTTGCCCGATTTCAAGTGGGATCAAAAGCAGGTGAATCTGAGTTGAATCAGTATCGTAATATTTAGGAGTGAGAAAAGCCCAGTGTAAAACAAGGAATGCTTTCTTTCCTCTCCAGCTACAAGACCTGTATTTGATTGCTATTGTCCATCGGAGGGATGTTAAAAGTTTAAGAGATCTTACGTCAGAGCACTTGCCGTTACTCACAAACATTCGCAGTAAAGGAGAGGTGAGTTATGGGTCATCGAAGTTCATCTATACTGTAAAAAAGATTTTTTCAAAGATGTGAATACAGTAGTCGGCATTTATAGTGGATCAAAACATTTAATAAAAGTGGTCCTAAAGCCTAAAACCGAAATGCGTTCTTGTTTTAGGACAACTTCTTTGATCCACTTTAAATGTTGACTACGATATATAAAAGAAAATATATTTTCAGTCTTTCTATTTCAAACATGATTCAGTGTGTTACATGCAGTTTCTTTGAAATGATTTGCAAAATTTACTAGCAAATTCTGACTGAGAATAGTTTCTACATTATTTTTTTTCCTTTCTTTTAAAGTTAATTCACAAGGAATCTTCTTCACGATGAATAGAGTTGTGGTTCTGATGCCCAGTAGATGTCACTGTTGATCTGAACATGTGATCCTCTCTTTGCTTGTCCGATGTAGCTGCTTGCTTTTTAAAAACATATGGCATAGTGTTTAGCGCATATGCACTAGATGTATTGAGCTGTGGTGATCCTGTTGAAGGCACGGGTTAAATTCCAGCCTGCAGCATATCACAATCTCAACTCAAAAGCCCTAAAACACCATGAAAATCACAGCAAAGTACATTCGTGAGCTGTAGCATGGCTGCAAATGTCATTTAAATTCAAGTCTCGTCTATATCCACAGGATGCCATTCAGCGGCAGTACAGCGTCCCTCCGAGCAAACTGCGCGTGTATCTCCACTATCAGCCATCATACTATCACCTCCATGTCCATTTCACCTCGGTGGAGTACGACGCTCCAGGTTGCAGAGTGGAAAGAGCCCACTTGCTTTCCGATGTCATTCAGAACTTGCAGGCAGATTCCAGTCACTATCACAACCGTAGCCTGGCGTTCCCGCTGCGGGCCGATGATGGTTTGCTTCTTAAGTTCAAAGAGGCTGGGAAAGTCTAGAGACGTGATTTTTGGGAACTTTTTTTTTTTTTAATCGTTTTTTATAAATACTTCTATAAGTATCTGTACACTGCTTTTAAAAGATGCATTATTACAGTATCTATTAGATGTATTGTTAAAAGATCATGTTTTATGTCTAAAACCAGTTAGATTTTTGTCATCAACTGCATCTTCATTAAAGTACTCATTGTTTTTAAATGGGATGGTTATGTCTGTCTGTTTTTTCATGTTGTGGTTGATCGTGTGGACAGAGCCCAAATTGATCAGAAAATTGAAGCCGATATCACGGCACAGCTTGTCTTTTTGTGCAGATTAACATCTCTGAAGAGAGAGATGGTTAGTCTTAATGGGTCGCTTCTCAGTCACTATTTCATATTCATCCTGTTGTCTGACAACAAACAGTCAAATATATCACTGAAAACAGTTTTGAGAATTTAGCGGCATCAAAATACAGAATGTGGCACAGAGAGGCAAACAGATGTAATAAATAATAAATGTACATTTTGCATGTTCAGAAGAAGTGAGCTGCAGTCTTGCAGAAATACAAAAGGGTTGTGTACTGTAAGTAAATTGCTCAGTGCAAAGAAAGAGAAGTAATAAGAAACTTTTTTTTCATATGTCTAATAGACATGAACAAGTTCTTTGTAAAACCTCTGTGACCTATGAAACATGTCTACTCTGCTGGTAACTCATCAGTGGACTTTCCTCATCAATATAGGCTATATTTCTTATATATGTATGCTCATTCTTACTAATTTCAAGTTTTTATATGAATGAACCTCTGATGGGAACTGGTTGTCTTCAAAAAAGTTTACCTGATTAAGTGTCATTTATGAGCTGAGCTGCTTTGTTTACAGCCATTACCGGGGAAACCACCATATGTCTGACATTGAAAAAGCACCTCCTATTGGCAGAGAATGAGTACATTTTCAATAATCCAGTCTGCAGTTTTTGTTCAGACCAATGCATAAATCCGTTTTAAATTATATAATTTATACTTCCGATTCATCCCTTTTCTAAAAAAAAGGGTTTAAAGGCTCAATTCTGAGGTTTATCATTTTATAATTTATTTAGTTTTCTTTTAAAAACTTGTATTTCATTGGTAAATCAATTACTATTTCATGGTCTACAACATAAAATAATAAAAGTGTCTGCTAAATGAATTAATGTAAATGTAAATTATAGAATACCATTATAACATGTATATACATGTAGAAACATTAGACACAACAATGTGGCACCATTGTGCAGCAGCAAGCATCCCAACAAAAAAGGAACCTCGAGGTTGATCTAGGTAAATGTGTGCAAATGTATAGGGCCCCATTCTTGTATTTGCCTGGGTCCCCAATTTTAGTATATCCGCCCCTTCATTTTGGAGCCCAAATGGAAAACACAATAGCCCCGGGACGTCAGGCTAGAGATTTTGCGGTCCCTGCACTTCAGATCTATACAGTTTGTGAACTACTGGATTTGTTAAACGAAAGAAATGATTCTTTTAAAAGATTGACTCAAAAGAATCACCTGTTCACTAATCGGATCATGAATAAATAAAGACTTCATGTTCATCTGTAAAGCACAAAGCTATCGTTTGACTTGCTAAACTTTTATTTCATGCATGATTTGTATGGATCTGTTAACTGAATGAAAAGTGTGAATTCTAGGAGAATGTTTGTGTCGTGATGACCACGTATGCACATTTACTAGGAGTTGTTAAATGAACAGGCTGCTGCATGCAGTTTTTTTTTTTTTTTTTTTACGGAGAGTTATTTTCCTATTGGTTAAAATTCCCAAACTGTTTACTTAAAAATTAAATTAAGAAATAACATTAAAATTCAAAGCAATCATTTTGGTAATCTAAAATACTTTTTGGATGTAACTGTAATCTGAGTACCCCTCATTTTACCCCTCAAATACAGTTACTCATATTTTGTATTTTAAATACGTAATGCCGTTACATGTATTTTGTTACTCCCCAGCCCTGCTCATAATAGATCGGCCAGAGCGATGCGCACATCCCAGAGCGTTGTTTCTATACCAACCGGTTAACAGCAGCTACAGTGATGCACTGACTTTAGTGGCTCTTTCATACAAAAGACGGGGCTTCCTGCGATTGAGCGGCCATATTGAGCGTTGCATTTTCCCCATTCAAAACTATGCAAGTGACATGTCTTGGGTATTGTATACATGTGACTAAAAATAGTGGCCTTCTTAATAAACTATTACCTGGGAACTTGTGTTGGCAAATCGTGGATTTGACATCAGTGACAGTGTTGGACTTGTGTGTGCAGAAGTGAAAATACCTGCATTCACAAGAGGGCCCAGCCAGAAATGTGGAGGAAACACTCCAGATAGCTCACTTCAGGGTTCATGTGGAGAGGGTGATTGGATGTGTATGCACAAAGTACACCATACTAAATGGAATTGTACCAGTCAGCATGGTACTCCCATGTCAAGGTGAAGACATGACGTTCCTGGACGAGATTGTGACTGTATGCTGTGCCCTGACTAATATGTGTCTATACTATGGCGGTCAAATTATTGGATCACATCCAAAATCAAAGTTTGTGCACGGTGTATATTTAAGTGTATATATAAATACACATGCATACGTGTGTGTGTGTGTGTGTGTAAATAAGAAATATTAACATGTATATACTGTACACACATACATGTAAATATATACACATGCATATCCTGCATTATCAGTGTTATGCATATTGCATACCACCTGTTACAATAATAAACGGCAACATTTATCAATTCTGTATCTCTTTATTTGTGCATCATAACACACTTGAGGTAAATGTGTACAGTTTACAGTAATGCATATAAAACGGGTAAAGGGGCAGTGTAACACAAAAGCTAATTAGGTAAACAAGTATCAAGACCACAGGTAAGGCAACGAGTAAAAAAATTAATAGAAAAACAATTATTTAATTTATATGTTCAGTGCACTTGTAAATGTCTACCCTTCAAGTATCAAGAACATAGATAATGCAATAAGTGGAAAAACAACTAATTTTAGAGGTTCAGTGCAAGTGTAGTGCAAATACAACAGGTGTAAAATGTAAGTATAACCTTCAAGTAAGTAAAAAGTTAAATAGAAAAACAATTAAAGTTAGAAGTTAAGTGTAACTTGTGCAAATACAATGTTGTAACGTAATAGTGTAACCTAAGTATCAACAACATAGATGATGCAATAAGTGAAAAAAGGTAAATAGGAATAAATAATAGACAATTATTAAAACAAATTTATTCAAGACAACTAGAAGTACAAAAACACACATTCTGAAGGTGCCTGACTGAGTCCCACACAGCTGAAGTGGAACCACTGGAATGCACAATTCCCATTGTCACAAGCCACCATGTGGGAACAACCGTTTTCTGCTCATTGACGCAGAAAATCTGAAGGTCCTGCACCCATCCATTTGTAAATTGCAGGTGGGCCTCGAGAGATTTATAAGTTTTAAATTGCTCACTGTGTACACACTGACAGTACAAACAAGGTAAGAAAATACATCGGGGAAGGTTACGTGTAGCAGCTCGTTAAGATCATCCGACCATTCTTAGTGTTCGTACGGATCAAGTTCATTGATTGTCTTGAATTTTTCTAAGTACTGCAACTTTGCTTCCTTGTTGAGTTTTTCTTTATATGTAATCCTACACTTGATCATTGTTCGGTCCATTGTTATTCCTGTTAATTATCACTGTGTACTATAATGACGTCTGATGAGCATGTTCCCAAACATGGCCACGACTACCAATTAATGTAATGCGTTCTCACTGCTTTACATTACACAATCTTACAAGTCTTACAATGCCCTCTGTTCACAGGGAATCACAAAGCACAATAGAATTATCCTTGCTGATAATATCTACTCATGTAATACTTTTTTTTTTAAAAAAGGACAGTTCACTGGAAATGAATTGTCCTAATTTTGTATTTTCTTGGAATATAGCATTGTACGGACTGGGATTTGGAATGGGGTTTTGGTCTATTTGGACCTATTAGTTTCCAATATATTTGAATCTTTTTGGTGTTCCACACATAGTGTTGCTTCTGGTTAAAATTCGATTCCTCTATCATATTGCTTTCTCTTGTTAAAAATTTGTCTCATTTGAATCAAAATTCTGGAAAAATATTCACAGGTCAAACATTTACAAGAGATAACAAGAGTTCTAAACAAATATGGAACAAGTGAAGGACTTTTTCACTGGGGGAAGCGTTATTATGGATTATGGACTCATATTTTAGCCATAAGCAAAAGTTTAAAGTTAAATCGCCTCAATGGATTTGTTTTTTACAAACACAGCTTTTTCACTTCATATCTTGGATGGCCTGAGGGTGAGTACATTTTCAGTTTTGGGTGAACTTTTTCTTTAAAGCTTCACAATCAGATCGACCTACTTGATTCATATTGAGAGACATCAAAGATGAACATCTTTGTGTTTTTCCTCTAAAGCACCTGAAGCCAGTTGATAACTAATGACAACTAATTGCTTTCTTTCCGTTAGGGTTTTGTTGCATCTGGCCACTGCTAATTTCAGTGTTGTCACTATAACTAAATCACTTGTGGGCTCCCACTCAGGCTTCAGCTCATTGTTATATGTTCATTAATTCCAAGTAATTACCAGGTCTTATTACTTATCTGCTGTGATATGTATGGTGGCAGGATTCAATATTTTGACAGAAAATTCCAGAGAAGAATGTAAAAGTCCTTAAGAGCTTTTAAACGGCCTTACTGAGGCTCTCCAACAATTATAGAATTATACCACACAAGTGCTGCTGTCAGACAGAGCCACTCACTCCATCTCCATATATCACTCCACTCTGCTCTCCAGTTCAGAGCAATGCTTTTTTTTGTAAATTACCTTAATCTAATCTAAAGGCCTGTGCGATGTTCAATTGTGAAGATCTTGACTATTCATTAAAAGGCGTGTCCATGGCGCCGTTACGAAATACAATGTCTCGCCATGAATAAAATATGTTATATCTCAGGCATTAAATGTCCGATCTTCCCCAAACTTTACATGTGTGAAAAGAGTCCTGGGCTGAACAGATGAAGGCCAATATTCCTTTGGGTGTGGCAGAATGGCTCGATATCACCACCTATACACTTTCAACGGAGTGCACCTTGAGCTATGTTTCATACAAATCCGTAATGACACATTTAAATGTTTCGCCATGAAAAAGGAAGTTGCTGTAACTCGGACATACAATGTCCAATCTGCCCCAAACTTCACATATTAGATAAGACGTCTGCCCTTAACAGATCTACATGCCCATATTCAGTTTTAGTCATTGCGCCACCTGCTGGCAACAGGAAGTGACATATTTTACTCTGCGACAAAGTAGAATTTTTTTTACATTAATAACCCTTTCGAGTCGATTAACGCATATATGCGTTTTGAGTCATTTTCTCCTGATAACCCCGAAAAGAACTTAAATTACACTCTCAGTTTTAATCGTACAGATAAGAGCAATACATCAATCGAATCTGTAAAGGGTCTAGTTTTTTTGGATACAGACATAATAACAAAGAACCTTTGTGCACTTATAAAATAAAGATAACACACAAGGTGCGCTGTCTACAGTCTTTGTCTCCGCTGATCGTCATGTACAAACACGTCATTAAAATGAACTGTAACTCCGTGAATACTCAACGAAGAGACATGAGAGAGATATCTATAGAAAGCCTGAAATGTCTACTTTTAAACTTAACTGGTGCTCCCGAAAACAAATATTCTGAGATAAAGTAATCCATATGAAAACAACGCGATGTCTATTTTTGATTTCTCCGCTCATTATATCTAATGTGACCACGCCCCCGCGCTGAACGTGCTATTCAGATTCAAACTGAAGCGCGCGGCTTGCATACGCCCACACAGAAGAAAAGGCATTGACACTGTTCTTCAAGTTTTTATTTTATTTTACTGTTTGCTTCGCGATGAGAGGAATAAGACATAATTCACCCCAAAAAGATGTGATGTGGTTGAG